>NC_064623.1:109530407-109833437 GCF_023898315.1 Schistocerca nitens
TAGAAAATAACTTTTTTCTGCTGCCAGATAAGATTTCATTTTAATAAATTTTATATGTCGCTTTCCGCGATCTGATTCCAATTTTTAAGTGAGTTTTTTTATGTATTATGCAGTTTTTTCTTTGTTTTCGTTGTGAGGTGCTGCATTGTTACATTACCTTTACTGTAACATATACACGTGGAATATTGTAATTAATGATCGGTGTTTAGGAAGTTAATGGCAACTTTGTTTCAAAATTCGCCGTTTGTGAGTTCGTCATCTATGTATTACAGTAAGAGAAACTGAACATTGCAGCAGCTCAAGCGCAAACGTCGTCTCGAGTAAATGGCATAATTTAGAAGACACATAATTGCACTATCAGCTCCAGTGCATGCTGCTGTTTTCTTTGTGCTGGCACTGAGCTGAATTTCATTGAGGTACTGAATTCAGAGATTAGCTAGAAAACTGTCTATGCAGGGATATGGAGCTCTGTAATTCAAATGACTGTAAGATCCTTAGTTTCTCACCAAAGTTTCAGCAAGGTCAGTGACATCAACTATGAAACAACTTTTTTCATCAATAGCACTGTAATGAATGCCACTTTATGCAAATGTTGCAACATGACCACATTTGGCCTCCCTACTGAATTCTGAGCAAAGGTGTATTGTTGATGGATGCTGAGTGAGAGCTTTTTGTTCAGGATACCATTGCTCAGTAATAACTGTCCGCTTAATTAATACATGTTACGATGTTTCAATTATTACCACTGCTTAGGTGGCTGCTTAAGTATGTATGTGTGGATAATGTTGGAACTCTATTGGGATTCCTGGATTATATTGGTAGATAGAGTCTGTCAGGATCTAAAATTTTCTCAGCACCACACTGAAATTTTGATGATAATGTAAGCTGTTTTAGTCTTTAGAAATACTTGGTGATTATGGGTCCTCATAGGGTATAGAACATTATGACACTTTGAAGCCCTCAAAGTTAAACTTCTCTTACAGGTGTTCTTTTACATCTACACTCTTCTTATTGCCCTGCTAGATTTTATTTTAATTTCTTCTATTGATCTGGTTTTTACGGGAGATAATGATGATGGGAGTGAGTTATTAAGTCATTTATTTATTTTTCTTAGTTTTTCGTCTCACAACATAGGACTTGGGATGAGGCAAAATGTCTTCTGGATACATTATCTCAGTTCTTCTACTGGATAGTGTTGACTTCTCGAGGAGGAGAAATGTTGAGGTCTGCATCTATAACCTTGTCAGGAATACCAATAGTAGAAATAGATGGCAAATTATTTTTAAATTTGGAGTGTATCAGTCAAATAAGCCTTAAAAGTGCTGTATTATTTCTGTTGGTGATAAGGAGGAATTCTGGCTAACCAGCCCAGATCGTGATTGATTTTGCTCTATTTGTCATTAGATAATTTCTTGTATCATACAATAACTTAAGTAAGACTTCAAGACAAGAAGTCATAGCTTATGGCTTGTATGATGTGGCAGAGTATGCAAAATTATGCTGTTTTTTTCATATGATGATTATGCAGAATCATAAGTTGTGGTCCTTGAGGGGAGTGTCTCATGTACGTAATGGAAGTTTCATGAATTCTGTGAGCAGTTCGTCGTATCTTGCTCTCTTTCCCAGGTCTTTGTCACAGATTTCAATCCCTTTGCAAATTAATGTGCGAAGATGCTTGCAGATTTTGTGATTAAGCTTAATGGATGTTGTATTGAAGTAATGTAGTCAGAGGTCTTTCTTTCACTTTTGTTAAGAGTTTGACAGCCGAAAACTGATATTTTTCAATTGTAGGAGAGAAATCATTTTGTAATTTTTACAAAAACTTTTTCATGGATGTATTAACCAGTTTCAACTTTTGTACTGGATAGTTTTGATTGGTGATTCTTATTCTTAGTATATACAACCTGGAATTCATAGTATGCTTAATAAAGCTTTTGTTGACATAAGGCAAGGCGTGCTTGAAATGAGGTTAACTGAAGCACTGATCAGTTAACCCCAAAACTAGGTCATTAAACTTCATGTGCACTTGGAAAATATTTTTCATCATCATAATCACAACTGAAAGAACATTTTATGATCACAATTTTAACTGAAGTCAACAGTAACATAATTTGTGGTCAGTGAATAACAATGGAATAAAAGCAAAAGAGCAAACAAACGAACTCCCAATTTTGTTAACTCATCCATGATTAATAACATAACACTTACTTACTTTAGCTGTCAAAAACATCAGATGTGATGAAAGGCTGTGTACATTAAATAACTGAATTTTGTAAAGCCTAAAATTTCCCTCTTCATTCATGTTTCCCAGTTAACCTTAAGTGTAGTTACCCTCAGTTTATGCTACTGGTCACTTTATTCTCAGGTGGAAACACTTCTCAATCAGCTGAAAACTGTGGGGTTTTCATACTGCGTGAGAAGTAGTCGTTTTAAAGAGCCTTCTTCAGATGTTATGAAAAGTAATTGAACTGCTGCATTAATTACTTTCTGTGGTTTACCATTTTAGTTCATATATGTATACTTGAAGGAAGAACTTAGTTTGCTGGAATTAGGGATAGTATATATAGGCTACTTTAAATGGACATTTCTTTCTAAGCTGCACTAACAATTGATGGAATTGACTGTTTTTGTTATTGTTAATAGTTGTTGTGATATGCAAGGCAGAATTGTATTAATTATTTTCCTCTGTGTTGACTTGTTTGTCATTTATCCATTTTCACAGCCATACACTCAGTAATTTTTACACACTTGCATTTGATAATAGGCTGATTAAAATTATTAGTTGGTTGACAATTCCTGTCGGAGCTGGTTTCCTCCAGAGTGCTGAATGCGTCAGGTCCAAACTATCTCTGTTCGCCATTTCCTGACTGCCACAACAGCTGATCAATCCACTTCCATTTTCTTGTCTGACTTCCTTTCTTGATGTGTTTGAACACCATGCAATCATTTGCTGCCTTCACCAAGATTGGCCTTAAACAACATTTTCAGACAGTAGGCATAACTATGTATCCTTACAATATCTTTATGGTGCTAGAGCTAGCTTTCACATCGTAACATAATGTGAAAGGCTGATCTGGTTGAAGGTAGCACATGATCGTTGGGACCAAATAATCTTACATTAGTGTAATGTAGAGTGGTGGCATAGTGCAATGGATAAGAAACATTCCTGATCCATATAAACTTGTGGATTTGAGTCTTGACAGATTCTTTCATATTTTTTATACCAAAATTACTTCATTATTTTTATTTAGTTAATAGGTTTGGATGCAGTTTTATTTCTAACACTCTGCTGTGTCATTTTCGACATTGTATTTACTTTTTAATTCCTTATATTTCTTCTTCATATCATTATTTCATTTGAAATCAGCTTGTCACCTATAACCTGTAACTGAATACAAACCAGGACTGCTCATTAGTTGGTAATTTGGCAGTCCATGCAGCTTGTGTGAGGACAGTTTCAGGTGCCATAATTAATGAAAGGAAGAAATTAGTTTGCTTTTAGCATTGAAATACAATTTTTTTTTTGTCTTGAGTTTGCCTATAGAGAATAGCTTCAGCTAGTTTCCTGCCACATGCTTAGTGTTCGATATTTCACCATCAAGCCAGGCCAGGCAACAGCATTAGGTGTGAGGCTCTGCTGCGACTGCCCGTAGTCAGTGTATTAATTGTTGTGAACAAAGTATGATTAACAGTTCTTCTGTAGAATGCTGACAGCCATTTTCTAGGATATATTGCACATCATGTTATGGTTAGGTTATCAAATGAGTTTAAATTCTGGGCTATAAAATGTCGTATCTGCCACAGCTATGCCATTGGTCACTCCAAAACCAGTTGTCAGCAGAGCATGTCATATTCATGTTATTTCATAATGGCCACTTCCAACACTGCACAGAGTTACATGTATACGTCTCCCATCCTTTCGTAATCCCAACCTGTGCTCTGCCTCTACTGAGCTAAACCTACTTTTTTTAACATGAAAATTAAATTGAACAGCACTTGCTGAGTGACCTGCTCTGTTTGTTGCCTATAATACAGCAGCAGCCGGTGTGCTAACACTTTGTCAACAAGTGACAGATGCCAACTAACAAATAATTTTAATGAATCTATACTGCTGTGTTCATGGTGAATGGTTTCTATGGTTTTCGATAATTGTGGTGTTGATATGTAAAGCAGTAGTCAGCTCATTGAACCTATTGACAGGCATGTTTAGCTTTATTGTCTTCCTAGTTAAGTTTATTTTTTGTAATTCCACATTTATAGTAATTACATTTTTCTACAGAAGTGTTCTTCACATCTCCTTTGTTTACAAAGAATATTAATTCCACATTTATTGGAACCACAATAAAACACTTCAGTTGCCCGAAATCAGTATGGTATCCTCATTGCACATGGCAGACAGTTCCATTTCTTTGCTAGATACAATAGGTGTGACATCCTGTAAAATTTTGCTCCATTACTATGTAAAGTAGATAGACAATCTGCTTCCATCAGTTCAGAACTTTGACAATACCTGTCAAATGAATGAAATGTTTTCTCACATTGTATTTAGTTAATTAACAATAACATTTGTGAATTATTTAACAATAACAATGTTTTTTTGTCTGTGAGAAATATATTAACTGTTCCAGGTAAAACAAAGCATTTCTTCAAGCAAATGCAGGGACATGTCCCTATCCCCTTTTTTGGTTGTGCATTTGCAGTGGAGAGTGTGTGGTCGAGGCACTGTGTTTTGGGGCCAAAATACTATAAAAGTAAAGAGTCTAGTGTACCTGAGCACTTGGTAATATCATGCTGTGTTAAGATATACTTACTTTCCATAAAACAAGTTCGTTACAGGGAAAGTTTATTAAATAAATTTTATAGTAGTTCTTTACCCTCTTTAGGAAGACCATGTGACTCCTCGTAAGAGATTGAGGGTCATGGATACTAGAAAATCCAACTGCCCAGCAACTTTAAATATGAAGTGTATAAGGGTGTATCCTGATTACAGTATGCACTCAGCAAATGAACACAGGGATACCAAGGCAAAAGTAAGTATCTAGTTTGGGTTCTGCTTGGAGAAAATTTTACATGATCAGTTGACAGTATACTTTAAAATCTGTTGTTTTTAATGCTCTTAATTAAATAATTGATACATTTTTGTCTTACAGGTTCTTGCAAGTCTACAGAAAGATTTGGCATTGCCATGCCCGCCTAAGAGCTATCTACGTTATTATTTGACTGCTTCCCCAGCAAGTGCACACACACATGCTACTGAAAGTGTTGAAGCAAGTGGGTACATACATCCTTCACTTGTAAAGGAAATCAAAAACTTGGTAGTCAGTGGCATGACATCTCTCAAAGTCATTAAGTTGGCTCTAGACAGATTTGTTGAAATCAATTTCACTGGGACACACATACCAGGTCAAATGAATACTACCTTTTACCCCACAGAGAAAACTATTTACAGTCACATTTATCGGACCCTTTATGGTACAAATAAAGTATTGTTTGACGAGACTAGACTGCAGAATCAGGTTGATGAGTGGCACAAAGACTTGAGCAATCACATGATTTATTATAGACATTGTACGGGAGCCAATGGAGAAGTGAAACCATTACTTTTTTGCTATCAGAGCAGTTGGCAGAGAGATCTTTTGAAGAAGTATGGGGGCAGTTGTTTGTTAGATGCAGCATACAAAACATCATCATATGATATTTCTTTATTTTTTATAGCTGTGAAGAGTAATGTGGACTATTTGGTTGTTGGGGTGTTTTTTTTTCCCCCCCATTCAGATTGAAAATGCAAGATCCATTCATGAAGCACTAGACATTTTCAAGGACTGGAACAAGGATTGGAATCCCCTCTATTGGGTTACTGATTTCTCGGAGTCAGAGATAAATGCAATTGAGCAAGCATTCCCTCAGACGAAAGTTTACTTGTGCCTTTTCCATCGAAAACAGGCATGGGGAAGATGGTTGAAAAAAAAGGATAATCTACGTGTACCAAATGACATGAAGACATTTCTGGATATGTGGCAAGAAATTTCAGAATCACCAACAGAGAGAGAATTTAGAGATCGCGTAGAAGAGTTGCGAACGCATGAGGTTTCTCGGAGAAAAGAGCGTGCATGGCCATACTTTCAACAGCAATGGCTAACGGTATGTGAAAGATGGGTGAAAGCGTATGAGGACAAGGGCAGATTTGCAACTATTGACACTACAAATGGAGTTGAAGCAATGAACAAGGTTGTAAAACATTTTTTTCCTTAAACACAATTCAGACAGGACTTTAACTGGGGTTACTAAGGTTATAATAAACCAGTTTCTTCCAAGCCTAATTAGAAAGTACTGTCTGCAGAATTCTGCCATCAAAGCTTATAACAAAGATGTTCCACTGTTTTTGCATAAAAAAACAAACAAGTTTGTGAAACATGTCATGCAGCGATATGCATCAGCAAAAGTTGAGTTAACTGCAAGATCAGTGAGTAGGAGATTGGATGGTTCATTTTGTGTGGAGAGTGCAAAGTCCAAAAACTGTAATTATGTTGTAAACTTTGATATACCAGATTGCACATGTGAAGATTTTCGGAGATATAAATACCCATGCAAGCATTTCTGTGCAATCTTTATTTTTTTACCCAGAGTGGGGTTTTGATAAAATGCCAGAAAGTTATAAGACTAGTCCATTAATCTGTCTTGATGAAATGTATGGGGTGGGCTTTAGAAGTGGCTCTTCAGTAATTTCATATGAAGGCAGTAGTAGTGACGAAGCTGTTGAGGAGGCAGTTGAAGCAGCTGAGGAGGCTGTCGAGGTTGAGGAGGCTGTCGAGGCAGCAAATACAGATGGTGTTGTTCAAACCCAGAATATTCCTTTGCAGCAGTTTGAAGCAAGGGAGCTGTGTAAACAGATTTATAATCTCACATACAACTGCAGCAAGAGTGAAACATTACAAAAAGTACTTGAATCACTGAGCAACTGTGTGCAAGATTTGCAATTAGCAAATCTTGAAGTTGGTGGTCTCCCATTAGCAGTGCCATCAACTTCCAAACAATAGCGAAGAACGATGCCAAAGGCCTTACAAGATCTGTCTTAAATACATTATAACTTCCCATTTGAAGGGTAAGAAATGACTGTTTATTTGAATTTTAGATAGCTCTTTGTCTATGTAAAATACAAATAAGCTCTGTCATTTCTGATCCTCGAGATGGAATGCTATGAGGTCTTTATGTTGGTCTCTGCTTTTAAACTTTGTTGCACATTTGAATTTCGAAGTAACAATAGATAAAATATTATAAAAAGGATAGTTGCTACATTTGTGTGTGTGTTTGTGAGTGGGCGAGTGTGCGCGCGCGCTTTTGAAAAGGCCCTTGTTGCCCGAAAGATAAGTCCGACAGTCTTTTTGTTGTGCCTTTCTGTGACTCAGCATCTTCACCATTTGGTGAGCAGCAACAACTATCCTTTTCATAATATTGTTACATTCCATCCTGGATTTTTCGTTGTTCATCAGAGAAAAGATTTTTCTGAGGAATTAAACTAGATGGTAGTGTAGAACTTGCAAACTTTTTAAAATATGAAGTAAAAGATTTTAACTTTAAATTAGGTTAATTCAAATATGGGACAATGTTGAGAATTGAAAAGGTGGAAAAAATAAATAAGATATATCTTAGTGGCATTGAGATGTCGTATGACTGATGGAGGAAAGATTTTGCATTTCTTTTTCCAAGTAAGAATGCACTTGCTCTCACTTGCTTCTAAACATGTCTAGTGATTCACGTGAAACAGAGAAAAAGATAGACTGCCCTGTTAATGAACATGAGATTGCCCAGTATCACTCTGACAGAAGAGTATGGTGTTTCCTTGATATGGTATCTGGTCAGCAATGTCATTGGGACCAAATGAAGTAAGTATTGACTTTTTTTATTTGCTTTGGAAGCTTAATGTGTATCAGTTACCTACATATTGGATATCTACCACCCTGGTTCTAATGTTCTTAATAACTTTGCAGAGTTACTGCAGATACCACACAGAAGCAATTACTGTTACTGGAATACCAGTAATGTTTACCAAAAGAAGTGAGTACTAAATTTTGGAATTGTGCCTTGAAAACATGTGTATCAGTTGTCTTCATGTTGCATAACTCAATTACTTGTTGTTCATTTATTTGTTAGGTTCAGTTATGATGGATTTCTGGCCTTCAGTCCATGGGAAAATTCACACCAGATTGCATCAAGACTGTTATATTCCAAGGATATCTTGGAAGATTGATAGCATTCCTGAAGGAAAACAATCCATATAGTATTTCACGTGTGTATCAAACTGCCATTTGTTGTGGCACATAAATGTTTGCAATTTGATTGTAATTTTCGAACAGTTTCTCAACAATCCAAGAATTTCTTGTAATGAGAAGTAGACATTGTTGCTTGGGTAAAGGAAATACAAATCACGGTCAATATAACTACCTTATTAACTTTCCACAGAGAAATATTTTTCACTACTGCTACTTAAAAATTCAAATGTGTGACAAAGTTTGCTTACAGAACTTGGCATAAAGATCTCCCTTATTTGTATTTTTTAGGTAGCTCTTATTGTTTGATCCTTCAAATGGAATGCTATGACCTCCATGTGATCTATTCCTTAGTAGTTAATTATCCATTAAGGCACAAATATATGAACATTACAATGAGAGGGGTCTTTATGCCAGGCCCTGTAAAAGTAATGGCATCTTACTTAATATTATTGTTGGGAATTTGATGGCACAGCTGTGGGGAGACCACAAATTTCAGGGTTTGCTAACTGCAAATCTGGCACACAGTTGCTGAGAGATTCAAGTACTTTTCATAATGTTTCACTGTTGATACAGTTGTATGTGAGATGATAAACCTGTTTGAACACCACCTTCACTTCAAATTGCTGCAAAGAAATGGTTAAGGTATCAGTGTGATGCTCTATATGTGTTTCCTCAACTGTGTCCTCATTGCTACTGTCTTCATGTGAAATTACTGCAGACACACTTCTGAAACCAAACCTGTACATCTTGTGAAGACAGATTAATGGGCTATTCCTGCATCTTTCTGGTATTTTATCAAAACCCCACTCTGGATAGAAAATAAAGATTGCACAGAAATGCTTGCATGGGTATTTATATATCTCAAAATCTTCACATGCGCAGTTTGGTAGAGCAAAGCTTACAACATAATTAGTCTTTGAACATTGTACTCTCCATATAAAACATTGTCCAACTTCACATTCACTAATCTTGCAGTTAATTCAACTTTCCCTGGTGCGTATCACTGCATGACATGTTTCACAAACTTGCTTTTTAAAAAAAAAAAAAAAAAAAAAAAAAAATGAAAAAACAGTGGAACATGCCTGTTATGATTTGATGGCAGAATTCTGCAGACAGTACTTTCTAATTAGGCTTGGAAGAAATTGATTTCTTATATCCCTAGTAGCCCCATTGAAGGTCCCATCTGTGTTCGATTTTAGGAAAAAAAATGTTTACAATCTTGTTCATGGCGTCAACTCCACTTGTAATGTCAATGGTATCAAAATTGCCCTTGTCCTCATAAGCTTCCACTCACTTTTCATGTATCAATAGCCACTGCTGTTAAACGTACAGTGATGCATATTCGTTTCTCTGAGAAGCCTCACTATCTCTTCTGTATGATCTGTAAATTCTCTGTTGGTGATTCTGAAATTTCTTGCCACATGCCCAGAAATCTCTTCATGTCATTTGGTATTTATTCAGCCATCTTCCTCAAACCTGTTTGACTGAAAAGGCACAAGTAAACTTTTGTCTGAGGATATGCTTGATCAGTTGCGTTTGTCTCAGACTATAAGAAATCAGTAACCCAGTAGGTGGGATTCCAATCCTTGAAAATGGCTAGTGCTTCATGAATGGATCTCGCATTTTCAACTTGAATGAAAAAGAAAACCAAATAACCCACATTACTCTTTACAGCTATAAAAAAATAAAGGCATATCATGTGTTGTTGTTTTGTATGTTGCATATAACAACTATTCCTGTACTTCTTCAAAAGATCTCTTTGCTAACAGCTCTGATAGAAAAAAGTGATGGTTTCACTCCTCCATTGGCACCCATACCAAGTTTGTAATAAATCATGTGATTGCTTTATTCCTTGTGCCACTCGTCAGCATGATTCTGCAATGTAGTCTCGTCAAACAATGCTTTATTTGTACATTACAAGGTCCAATATGTGTGAATATAATTTTTTTCAGTGGGGTAAAATGTAGTATTCATTAGACCTGGTATGTGTGTCCCAGTGAAATTATCAATAAATGTATCTAGAGCCAAATTATTGGCTGTATGATGTCATTCCATCGTGCACCTGAATTTGTATTTCCTTTACAAGCTATTGTTAGCATGTGTGTGTGCGCTGATTTGTTGGAGAAGCAGAGAGATAGTGTGTCAGCTATCTTTGAGACAGTTAAAGGAGGTGCTTTAGAAATGAGTGTCCTGATTGATATGAAAAACAGTTTTCAAATTTTCTGTACAAACTATAAACAGTTCCTCAGTTGGTGATTGTGGAAGAGATTGCCATAGCCACAGTATTGATCCACTGTCAGGTGGTAAACCTAGGATTTCCTTCCAGTATGAGCCAAGTGAAGTAAAACTGTGGTTGGAGAAATGTTTTATATTCTTAAACTGAGTATTTGTAAGCCATTATGGTGGATTGCAGTTCATGTGTCAACACTTAAAAATGTTTAGTTCTTCACTGATGACACTTGATACAATTTCAATTTTTAAGGCTATTCTGTGTGAAGTTAAATTTTGAATTATCCATTTAAGCTTATTTTTTGCTGGGTGGCAGATGGATTTATGTTCATGTAATATTTTTAACATTGATTGTAGTAAGGTGTAATAATATGTAAATTCCCAATAAAATAGATTGCTATTTATATTTTTTGTTTCTGTATAATAATTCTGTAGCTTGGTGACCTGAGTTGTGTGTGTGTGTGTGTGTGTGTGTGTGTGTAAGATATTATCATTTCATGGGAAATGTGGCAATAACAGATCAGAAATTGTGTGCAGAATATACCTAATTATCAACACCTGTAAGCAGCTAAAGGTCTGGATTTCATTATAATTTCATTCTTAGAGAGCTGCAAGATCACCAATGGTATCTGTACAGATACCAGCTTCATATAAATTAGTAAGGTTTTTACTGACTATTATTCACCAAAGCCGACAAAACAGGCTGCATTCAGTAGTAGTACTACATAATGGTGATACTTCAGTACAACTTTGAACCCTTTAAGTGGTTTAGATCAGCAGGAGCAAAGTATATTCTTCAAGGTATGTTTCACAGGCAACTAAGAAACCTTTGCCTTGAATGTCATGTGATTTTGCACTCTGCTGCTGTTTTCCTTTTAGATTTATTAAATTTCTTAAAGAGGCTTCTGTTACAAACACTAGCAATCCACATAGGTAACGTGTGACATATTCCTTATGTATCACAACCTTATTTCAGTTTCACTCTGTTGTTGCTGGTAACTGTTATGATGGAAGAGTTGATTTGTGCCACATTAAGGAAGATTAAGAAAAAAGTCATTTATAAACTCGTGAAAAGGAGGCAGGGTTCCCCAAAAGTATAAAGGTTGCCATAAGCAGTCACTTTTGTTGGATTAAGTTATTTCCATATCCTTTCTGGATATTTCAGCCAGCTGCATCCTATTGTAGAGATAGACTAACCAAGAACCTTAGTGTTATATGAACAGAGCAGAAAAAACTTTATTAAATACACAAAGGACTGGTAACTACCTTCATGTATGGACCACTTTCCAAAAAATACACTGTGTCAAGGCATTCAGATTGTACATATTCTTTCTGAGTATTTTTATTGTAGCAGGAAGAATGGGGATTGTTTAACTTACCTTTAACCTAAGGTACATTAGATTGTGTATAAAATTCATCAAAAGAGTAAATACGGGCTCTTACTTAAACTGTTTACTATAACAAGAGAAATTAGAGTACAATATTATAAGAGACAGATGAAGACTAGGTGGGAGATAGACTAAGAGAATAATTTCACATGGTGATGGAAAGACCTACACCCAAACAAGGCACCTGGAGTAGACATTCCCTCACATTTGTGGAGATCCTTCAGACAGACAGCCAAGTCGAACTATTTCATGTGGTATGCAAGATAAGAGACAAGTGAAAAACCTTCACGTTTCAGAAGGAAGTAATCATTCCTATTCCAAGAAAACCAGGCACTGAAAGTTGGAAATATTACAGAACTATCAGTGTGGCAAGTCATGGTTGTAGTTTGACACAAATTAAGTAAAGAATAGTGGACAAACTGGTAGGTGCCAACTGACCTCAGGAAACATTACTTTGGTATCTGGGAAAAAGTAGCAACACATGAGGCAGTATTGGTCCTACGAAAAATCTTACAAGAGGATATAGAGAAAGCTTTTGACACTGTTAGCTGGACTATACGCTAGGAAATTCTGAAGGTAGCAAGGATAAAATACAAAGACTAAAATTTGGACACTGATGTAACAGTATGTGTAAAGACATGAAAAGTGTGCAGTCCTTGGGAAGGGAGTGAGACCGGGAGTGAAGTATTGTAGAAGGTGAAACCACGACTTGCAGATGTATGTTTAAAGGGGTGTTGTTCCTGTTGCAGAGGAATTAATTTAGTGTACAATCCTTACTGTGATTTGTATTACCAATGTTTTGAGGGGAATGGAAATATTAAAGTAACGGTATACAAATTCAGCAAAGGTTTTTAACTAATGAGTATCATCTTCAAGCTCTGATTCAACATGCATTTAAAATGCTTGGCTGTATATCATGGCACTGTCTGTAGCTCTTGCCAGTTCATTACACACAATTCGAAGATTCAACAGTGGAACGAAAGACCTGACATAAAAGTAGTGTTCATTGAGCGATTGGATATGACAATTGTTCTATCCTGACAATATTTTACATATAAATTATAGCCATAAGAGTTGATTATCAATTGAATTGGGTGTACACAGGTATGATCAACATAATAAACCCATAATAAATATCACTGGTATCTTTAAGTACTCATCTTAGCAACTGAAACGGCTACACATCTATGCTGATAACTGAAGCCATGTCTTAACATCCTCAGATGTATTTTACTACATTACATTCAGTTCTCATTCTATAGACCCAAAAATGAGATGGGTTTCTTGGCTATGGAATATGTCAAAGTACAACATAAAAAACAAAGACCATCTGAATATAACACTTCCCTGATCACATGTCAGGATACTTTAAAGATATGTGAATACATAACAGATAAACTGGGACTGCCAACGTTTACAGAATTAATACACTCAGAATGAAACAGTTATGAACTTTTAACAAATTTATCATACACACAACACCTAATCTTAACTGTTGTAAAACCAAATCCAAGACATTTTTACTTAAGCTGGTCTAACAGTCCCTGTTAAGATATTCATTTATAGAGGAGCTGCCTGCCTAAAAATCTTTCAAACTCTGTTTAAACTGTGCTGTTTCTGAAACAAACTTTTTAATGGTAGCTGGCAATTTATTGAAAATGTGTGTTCCCGTAAATTGGACTCCTCTTTGGACCAAGGTAAGCAATTTTAGGTCTTATTGTTCCTAGTATTTTACTATGTGCTGAGCTATTGTCTGGAAATAAACGTTATTTGCAACCAATTTCTTTAAGGGATAAATATACTGAAGCATTGGTTAGAATACCCACTTCCTTGCTCAGATTTGTACATGATTATATGGAATTTACAACACAATTGAGTCTTATTACATGCTTCTGCAGTCTAAAAACTTTTGCTCGGTTTGACGAGGTACCTCAAAATATGAAAGCAAATGAAGTAAGCAAGTTTTTTTTTCTATCTCCTACATCTGACATCATTCCCATTGCAAATACAAACTTGTTTAGGTGCTTCAGCAATTTTGTGGTACACACCCTTCCCAACTGAATTTATTACTGAGTTGTAACCCGAGAAATTTAACACTGTCAACTGCTTCTATCTGCATGTCTTCGTACATTATACACATCCTGGAAACAAATTTCTTACAGGTTCTTATCTGCATATAGTGGGTCTTTCCAAAAGTTTAATGACAGTAAATTACTTCTAAACCATTTATTGTAAGTGAAAATTTGATAAGTAGCAATTTCTAAATCTGTACTTGACTTGCTATTTGTTACAATGTTTGTGTCATGTGCCAACAAAACAAACTTAGCATCTGGCAATTTAACAGATGAGGTCATTACTGTAGACAGGAATAAACAACAGATTCAAGATGGAACCTTGAGGAGCACCACATGTAATTACTTCCCAATCAGACTAAGACTATTTGCTTACTCTGCATGTATTTGCAGTGACACCCTTGTTTCCTTTTAGTTAGGTCAGACTCTAACCATTTTGCAGCACTGCCAGTGACATCACAATATTCTAATTCTCTTGAGAGAAAGCTGTGATTCATAGTCAAGGGCTTTTGACAGGTCACAGAGAATGCCAGTAGCCTCTGACTTGTTTTCTTATGAATTATTCCCACTGTATGTGCAAATACCCTTCTCTATACCAGTAAGCATAAGGAACCCAAACTGTGACTTGGATGATATATTGTTTGCAGTCGGATGCTTAAGAAGATGCTTAGACACAACCTTTTCAAATATTTTTGAAGACGGCAGCAAAAGTGAAAATGATCAATAATTTGATAGTATCTCTTTAACGCTCTTCTTGTACAGAGGCTTAACTTAGGCATATTTTAGCCAGCCTGGAAATGTTCCACTGATAAGAGATTGATTACACAAATAATTTGAGGTACAACTCAACTCACATGAATACACTTTGAAAAACTTCACTAGAATACTTTAAGGATTTTATGATGGATGCTGCTACTTAGGGAGAAGTGAGTGTCATTTCCATTTTACTGAAGTTATTTGTAGGGAGTGGTCTCAGATGTTCAATTGCACTGTTACTGTGATACTGGAGGGGTGCAGAACTAATTTTTATATGCTCTCACAGTAAGAATGGTTACAAGAATGCTTTATGGAAAGCTTCATAGCGTTCTGTTGTTTGTAAATTTTTAGTAAAATTTTCCAAAACTGAAGTCACAGCCACATGAGAAGAAAGTCCACATGACCTGGATTCATATACAAAATGAAATATTTCATTCAGCTATGAATTGTGCATAGTTAAATTGCCAGGAAAGTGGAAATAATGTGAAAGGTTTAAGACAACACTCTTTGTAACACAGCCTGTCATTCACTCTTCTTTCTTGCTGAGTGAGCTATGCACCCCATAGCAAACTGCCTTGTTTCTTATGCAGTCAAGTTATTTACCCATTCTCCTTAAATCATATATAGTTTTTGTGTGACACTGCATGGCACAACACACAAGTATTCTTACTAATTTAACTGTGGTATAATGAACACAGGAAGTAGTTTTTTAAAGAATTTTATGTTGCCCTTGGAGGTTTCTTTCATGATCCTTTGAGGCCGCTTTTGCATGATCAAAATTCATTTGTATGATCATAGAAACTATTATTAATATAAAAGATTGGCTGTCCTATGTATAGCCAAACAACTACCCCTTAAATGTATAACAAAGCCTGCTTCTTCTGAAAAGTTGTTTTCACAATTAACTGAGAAGACGGCAAAAGGCATTAACTTCCTGTGAGGCATAATTTAGAAAACATATATATATTTTTTTAACACAAGTAACAGCTGTTGGTAAACCAATATTTCATTATAACTGCACTGGAATCTTACGTATCCCAGGAAACGAAAATTTATAGCCTTATCACGACACTATTCTTGTTTGTTTTTTCCCCCAGTATGAGCTGCGTACTCGACAACAAATGCTATTTCTCGTAAGCAATGGCAATGTTTAGCTTCTCTCAACGGTTATACATGATGGTTTATGGAATGTGTAACGGAAATACTGCATTTATTATTTAGGTGTATAACATTTTATGCTACCTATTTGGTCCTCGACAGAATAAGCAAATCAATCACAGCCAGACACGTACCCAAGGTTGCGACGTTTTAACATACACTCCAGTGTGGTCCGAAAACTTTCACGTAACTCGACTCGACCACGGATCTCGATACTCGACAAGTGTGCAGCGCGTTTGCTTATACGTCATTTTGACGTCACTTCCGAGTGGTTTTGGACCACAATGATGTGTCTGTTAGGCTTCCCTTCAGACACAATCTGCATTTAATGCATTCATCAACAAATGTTACCCTTCTTGATTGTCGTATGTTTCTCAAAACAGTACTTATTTCATAATGGCAAGCAGTTATACGGACAGCTTTTGACTGAAGAACATTAAAGAGATGATCAACATAAACAAAGCACGCTCGGTAGAAGCAAAGCAAGTAGACAGTGGTAGGATCATCCGTCGTTTCATTCCCACAGCACAGCTCAAAGATTCTGGGTCCCTCTGAGAGTTTGTATCATCAATTATATAATTAAAAACACTATACAGCTCTGATAAATGACTAGATATTGTTCAAACTAACCTGGAACGAAAGTTCCAGCGAGTATTTCTTGCATGTGACAGTTTAAATCCTTTCTTAATTTGCAATACAGTTCGTATTGATGATTTGCTGAAAAACGAATGGAATGCAGTAAGATCACTTACAACCATGCGTGCTTGTTGTACAGCTCAGAGACCGAGTTAACCTGTGGGCTCTCCATAAGGTATGCAAAATGTATGCGGAGTCTTTGCAACACTTGAAATATGAAGCAAAAGTAAGTTTACATTTTACTATGCCTACGGTATGGAGAGAACCCACAAACAGCACTACCTGTGCCACACAGTGAACATGTCCTCACACTGAAGTTAACTGCACTGCCTGATGAACCCTCATCAGACAGTGACAAATTGTAATATACTAGTGGGGGCAGTGCAAGTGAATATCACAAATGCACTTCAGAAGTTCTGCCAGCAGGAACTGAACAGTCTGGTGCGAGACCTCAGTCTGTCAAAGCAAGCTACCAAAGTTCTAGCTTTGAGACGAAAAGAGAAGAACCGTCTAAGACCAAATGTTAAAAGAACAGCTTATCGGACAAGAGAAGAGCAACTTCTGCAACACTTCAACAAGGATGAAATTGATACTGCAATAACATTTTGGGACTTGTCCACTAATCGGTATTAGAGGAATATCAACCATAACAGAGGCATCTTTTCACATTTGGATCCACCAAAAACTTAAAATTCATTTTACTGAACAACGGTAGCCATTACGCACCTATGCCAAATGCACACTCATCGCAAATTAACAGAAAATGTGAGAACATCAAACAGGTGTTCGAAAAGCTCTGTTATGAAGAGTACCAGCCGTTTGTGTGCGTTGATCTCACCTCTTGCTTGGCCAGTAAGGTGGACTCGGAAGATAGCTTTGTTTCATCTGCATGTGTGATACCAAGGTGAGTAGAGATTACTAGGAAAAGGTGACATGGTTCCCAAAGGAAAACATAACAGTGCGTGCAGGGAATATAATCAGTGTGTGATACCAAGGTGAGTTGAGATTACTAGGAAAAGGTGACATGGTTCCCAAAGGAAAACATAACTGAGTGCAGGGAATATAATCAATGAGCCATTGGTTGACAGAAGATATATGTCAAGCTAGGACTGACGAAGTGATTTGTTAAACCTTGGACTAAAGATGGCAGTTGCTATAGATACATTTGTTAATCATTCCCTGGTCCAGGCAAAACTAAAGACTAGTATCTCTGATGGTCCTAGAATTCAGAAACTCATCAAATTCAAATTTCACACAATCTATGACAGATGTCGAAGTTTCTGCCTGGTGTGCTTTTGTTGCAGTTGTTAGAAACTTCTTGGGTAATTGGTTAAAGAAGCAGTTATGACGAATTGGTCCAAAACATGTTATTACACTTTAAAAATTTGGGTTGTAATGTGAGCATTAAAGTACTCTTTTGAGCATGAGAGGTCTCACCAGGGTGGAAATCTATGGAGGAAAGGTACCAAGGTAAGCAGGACAGACGTATGGCAGACTGCAGTAAGGGCCTACAACGTGATGAGCCACATAAAAGAAAATTTTACACATGAAGCTCTACCATGCAGTAGTTGTTACAATGCTTAACATTCTTGGACCAAGAAATTGTTCCTAGTTTGGAAAAAAATGCACTGCTGCTGGATTGGACCATGCACTTTTGGATTATAGAGACCCTACTATAGCTCAAAATCTACAGCCAGTCTGACAAAATGGATGATCTGCTCGACACTAGCAACCATAAATTACCCTAAAACTGTTGAAACTTTCTGAAAAAAAAAGAACTATTGGCTAGTCTTATCATTTTCTTACACACCTAAGAAATTCTGTATGGTCGTCACTTTGATAGTGTTGTAGAGATGGAGACCACTTTGAAAGTGGTTTCAGTCACAGAGAAGCAGACTTTTATGACATAGGAATAACTTATGTCTCCCTTCTGGTGAACAGTAGCTCAACAAGTACTATATCTATCCCAATAAATATAACGAGACAACCAATAGTTTCATTTTAGATGGCTCTGAGCACTATGGGACTTAACATCTATGGTCATCAGTCCCCTAGAACTTAGAACTACTTAAACCTAACTAACCTAAGGACAGCACACAACACCCAGTCATCACGAGGCAGAGAAAATCCCTGACCCCGCCGGGAATCGAACCCGGGAACCCGGGCGTGGGAAGCGAGAACGCTACCGCACGACCACGAGATGCGGACAGTTTCATTTTAGAGATGTATTCCTTAGACAACCCTCATTCTAATAAATTAGGGTTTTTTAAACCCTGCCTTCTGCAAAACACAATATATTTCTTTTTTCCATGTTTCAGCACCTATGTGTCATTGTCTCTGAGTCTCAATATATTTTTGTAAAAATATTTTATGAAGTTTATAGTTGTTTCTCAACTTCAAGGCTAATAAATAAAATATGTGAATTTTGTATTTTGTTTTGGTAGCTCACCTGAAACTAGATTAATTGTGAAAGTTAATTTGTACAGGTTGGTTTGTTTTCATACCTTCTTAAGGCTTGACAGCACATCATTTGCAATTTAGTTGGAAGTATTTGTTTAAAGTGTTCGTATTTTTTAAAACTTTTTCTGAGAGTAGTAGTGATGTATGTGTTTCTTGAAGTCTTTCCAGCAGATACAATATTCCAACTTTCTGGTATGCATTTGGGACAAAATTATTTCTTTTTCCTATATTTCAGATGATAACTGTACAGATATCTTCAGGATGAGTTGGTGACTGAATTAATCCTTCAACACAAATGTGCTCGCTTGCTTACTAGGCTGCCCATACAAACTAGTCAGTTTCCTCAGTGTTCTTCAATGGAGTTAGTGACTCAGTTAATCACTCAACAGAAATATGCTCACTTTCTTGCTAGGTTGTCCACACAAAATATTCAGTTTCCTCAGTGTTCTTCAATCTGTGTATCCTTCTCCACTAGTCCCATTACACTCGTATTCTCTATGATCCCTTCATTCCATCACAGCCATATTCTTCCCATCAATGTGTTACCTCTATCACCATCTTCCACCACCCGCCTAATGATCTGGCCTTCTTGACATGTCACATGCCTGTACCACTTCAGTCTACTCTCTTTAATCACTGCTACAATGTCTGGTGATTTGTACAATTCCAGTAGTTGGAAGTTTTTCCTATTTCTCCAGTTGCCCTTACCCTTCATTGGTACAAAAATCTGTATTGAAACAGCATTTTTAATGTCAATAGTTTTCCTTGTTTCTTTTTGCACAGAGTGCAGGTTTCTGCTCCTTATTGGTTTATGATAACAAGTTTAAAGGGATTAAACTAGCTCTGTACAGGATCACGGGTCATATTACAGTTCCGTAGATCCTCACGAATCTCAGTAGTAGCTGGGACTCAAGCAGCTTTACGAGTGCAAATCTTGACATGTTCCCTTCTTGACTCCTTGCCATTACTGTCTGGTCTATCTCCTTTCACTGAGTACTGCTTCTAGATATCTGAACTCTTTTTATCCTTTCAAAGATTTCAGCATCCACATCTAAAGGCCTGTCATCGTTCTGCCTGTTCAGTATGAGGTATTTGGTCTTACCCATAGTCATCTTAAGACCTACTCTCATTGACTCTTCCATTAAAACACTTACCGTCTGAGCCAGATCTTGCCCATCCTGTGTTAAAGGGTATAGGGTAGGGTACCGATATTCTACCCATCTGAGCTGCTGTCTCTGGGCTTGTTACTTCTCTCAATGCTCATTATAGTGCCAGATTAACAGAAGTGGGAGAGGCAGTCTCCCTGCTGCACTCCAGTCCTTACTTTGAACTTCTCCAAAATATTTACATTCATGGTGCGTGTTGTCTCTTGATGCAAATATACTGTGGAGTAAATGCGCATTTGCCTGACATAAGACAGTTGGCACATGAGCTTCACTCGTAGAAAACACTTTATGCCTATCTCTAAAAATAAAACATTACATGGGCTGAGTCAGCTAACCCATTGTGCTTATAAATAAGTGTGATTAATTACTAAACTGGAAACCACTCATTTCATGTCTGTGCTCTCAGCGGAATTAACGTTCTGAGTCTTCACTGTCTGTGGTCCCAACACAAACACCCTCCATTTTAATAATGAACCACTTTATTCATAAACACTGGTGCATTTACTTTGCATTAAATTTGTGTCGAGTGGGTTTTAATTCAGTCACCAACGTACCTTGAAGGTGCTTTCATTGTTATCAGCCAAAATATTGGAAGGAGAAATAATTGTGCCCCAGATCCATGCTCAAATGGTGTTATATGGTCTGTACCTTTATTTAGACATTATCTGTCACATTGCACATCTTTGTTGGTTATAATTACATTCAATCCTTTTCATAGCTTTCAGACTTAAACTCTCAACAAGTATCACTCACAAAAATGGGACCGGGGAGAAACTTAACTTGTACTCATTGAGAGTTGTGGCGTTACTGTTGCCACTGACTTGTTCACCACTTTGATTTTGTTCAGTGTGGCACTAATTCTGATAATTTGATGTGAGGTTTTCTGGCGCATCTGCTGGGGAAAACTTACTTGATGTATTTGTAATTTAATTTGTAAACAGGGAGAGAAAGAAAGAGTGGCAATAGGAGGTGCCAACTACAGCAAGATAATTATCTCATATTATAACTGAAACTTCTAGGTAGGTGAGGACTGTGTGTTGATCTGGGACTCCAATGCCAATCTTCACCATTCTCAGGCAACAGTCTTTACTGACTGCACTATCCGGGCACAAGCATGACTTGTCCTGCAGGCTCAATTGTGACTTGTCCTGCAGGCTGAATTGCACCAGGCTCAATTGCACCTCTCCTATGTTCCAAACTCCACAATGTGGTACGCATTTCTGACCAGCCTGGGAGTTCCATATTGTTATACTCTTCACTGCAGAGTGGAAAGATGCAGGTTTGCTGCCCATCTGAAATGAATGGCTACAGTGCAGTTAAGCCACCAATCATGTGACTTAACTGCTGAGGCAAGAGCTGTATTTGCTCGAGACAGTTTTGAAATAAATTCTGCAGAGGACTTACTGCTTTTTGCTATGGTACTGTAAAAAATATGCAGACACCAATGGTGTCAAAAAAGTATTTGACTTTTTACCTAATTTTGAATGCAATGTCATCTTTTGATGAAGTATGTATTACTTTTTACATACCTCCTCACAAGTGTTCTGATTTTTTTTTTGTTTTTTAATTCCCTGGTAAATGCCCTTTTATGTGTAAA
Organism: Schistocerca nitens; assembly: GCF_023898315.1. NCBI lineage: Eukaryota > Metazoa > Arthropoda > Insecta > Orthoptera > Acrididae > Schistocerca > Schistocerca nitens. Next base: position 109,552,140 of record NC_064623.1, read on the forward strand.
TGCTGTACTGATTGCTATCTGAACATGACTCGTGACCCATCCTCACAGCTTCATTTCCACTAGTGTCTCATCTCCTACCTTCCAAACCTCACAGAAGTTCTCCTGCATACCTTGCAGGACTAGTACTCATGGCTGACAGAATATTACAGAAAAATGGCTTAGCTACAACTTAGGTGATTGCTCCTGGAATGAATTTTCACTCTGTAGTGGGTTATATGCAGATTTGAAACCTCTTGGCAGATTAAAACTGTGTGCCATACAAGGATTCAAAACCAGAACCTTTGCCTTTCATAGTCAACTGCTACACTGACTGAGCTATTCATGCATATCTTCACAGTTTTACTTGTGCCAGTGTCTGTTTCTTACCTTCCAAACTTTGCACACGTTCTTCTGTATGCCTTCCGGGTCACAATTTAGGCCTGAGTAACTCAGTCGGTAGAGCACACGGCCACAAAAGGCAAAAGCTCAGGGACTGAGTCCCAGTCTGGCAGACAGTTTTCATCTGACAGGAAAATGAAAATTTACTCTGGGGATTATGTTTAAGTTCTTATTGCTGCAGTCCTGATTTCTTGAAATTTAGGATGATGTTCTGTGTCAATATTTATATGCCAGTATTCCTTTTGGCACAGAAAAGAACAAACTTTGCAAAATGACATAGAAAACACACAGTATTGACAATTTTACATTATAATATATCACTAGTACAAGTCGACAGAAATACGTCTTACTTCTGTGCATATGTGGCACAAAAACAATATATTGCACTATTGCACATGGTTATGCCAACTGAACAGATGTAACCATGTACAATGGTATATTATTTTTGTGCCACATATGCACAGAAGTAAGATGTATTCCTATTGACATGTACGAGCGATATATTAGGGTGCTTTGAAGAGTTCTCGGAATCACCTCAAGTTGTTCACGTGATATTCATTGGACTGTTACCTGTAAACATGTGCCACGTCACTGCTATTGGAATAGAGCTGTGGCGGTGATGTGACTCTGCTGTTGTTCCCACATAGTGATTTGCGAAGATGGAAAAAGTAGAGTTCCAGAATACACTGGGGGACTCTGCTCCTTCATATTCAACTGTTGCCAAGTGGACAAATGAATTTAAATTTGGTTGGGAGAGCTTAGATGATGATCTGCGCAGTGGTCGGCCAAGATGTATCACTACTCCAGAAATCATTGCAAAAGTGCACAAAACGGTCATGGTGGATCGCAGATTGAAAGTGCGTGAAATTGCTCACGCTTGCCAGATGTCATCTGAAAGGGTATATCACATTTTAACTCAAGAATTAGAAATGAAAAAAATTATCTGCAAGATGTGAGCCGCGACTCTTGACGCACACCCGCGCACGTGTGCTGTCGCCATGGCAAAATTACACGAACTAAGGTATGAACTGTTGCTACACCCACCTTATTCACCTGATATGGCTCTGTCAGACTTCCATCTCTTCACAAAACTGAAAATTTTTCTTGGTGGACGAAGATTCACTTCAGATAAAGAATTGATAGCCGGGGTTGACAACTATTTTGCTGACCTGGAAAAACTCATTTTCAAGATGCGATCAAGGCACTTGAACATCGTTGGACCAAGTTCATTAATCTACTAGGTGACTACATTGAAAAATAAAAAAAGTTTCAGTGATGTAAGTACTTTTGTTCTATTCCGTTCTGAGAACGTTTCAAACCACCCTCATACATGTGACAGATAAGGATTAAAACTATGAGGTGCAACATACCATTTCAACAAAGTGATATGTTGCACAGTGTTTATAGTACCAACAAATAATGATCTCCAAAAGTGCAATTAATTTTTATTAGTTGATTTAGTAAGTCTGGACACACATGTTAGGTGGAAATTTTGCATTATCTGTGAAAGTAACCAAGTGTGGATGGAAGCAGCACTTTCTACTTACAGTTCAGTCACACTTTGTGACACATGACATTTTGGCAATTACTCCATGCAATTGTGCCCCTGCCTCAGAAACATGTTGCGTCCATGAAATAGTGCAGACCACGAGAATGCACAATGTAATGAAAGAAGGAGAAGAGGATCAGTCTGGTCTGAAGTCTGATAGTGTGTTGGCTCTGAATGGTGTATCAGTTTATATTACTTGGTATGATTATCATATCAAAATGGCAGACAGTTACTGTACAAAAGGTTCTGAGATTGTACAAGATGTAAGAATATATGTAAGTCTTCAAAGAGCAACTTCAGTTATTTAGCAGCTTATTTGAAATAGATAAGCACAATTTCATTTCCAGCACCGCCAAACTGCACAGGAGACGAAGTCCACAAAAGGAAGAAAGAATATATTGAGAGGAGAGATATACTTCAGATAAACAAGTCCATAATTTCAGATCAGAACACATTGACATTAGAATTACTACACAAAATCCCCCTCTGACAAGGGAACCTCCCCATCGCACCCCCCTCAGATTTAGTTATAAGTTGGCACAGTGGATAGGCCTTGAAAAACTGAACACAGATCGATCGAGAAAACAGGAAGAAGTTGTGTGGAACTATGAAAAAATAAGCAAAATATACAAACTGGGTCGTCCATATGTAATATAAGCAATAATAAGGGCAGTGTGAGATGAGGAGCGTCGTGGTCCCGTGGTTAGCGTGAACAGCTGCGGAACGAGAGGTCTTTGGTTCAAATCTTCATTCGACCGAAAATTTTAACTTTTATTTTCAGTTTATGTGTCAAACTCTTATGTTTTCATCACTTTTTTTGGAGTGATTATTACATCCACAAGAAAACCTAAATCGGGCAAGGTAGAAGAATCTTTTTACCCAGTCGTCAGGTGTACTAGTTAGGTGGGTCAACAACATATTCCTGTCATGTGACGCACATGCTGTCACCAGTGTCGTATAGAATATATCAGACGTGTTTTCCTGTGGAGGAATCGGTTGACCTATGACCTTGCGATCAAATGTTTTCGGTTCCCATTGGAGAGGCACGTCCTTTCGTCAACTAATCGCATGGTTTTGCGGTGCGGTCGCAAAACACAGACACTAAACTTATTACAGTGAACAGAGACGTCAATGAACGAACGGACAGATCATAATTTTGCGAAAATAAAGAAAGCAAAATTTTCAGTCGAGGGCAGATTTGAGCTAAAGATCTCTCGTTCCGCAGCTGTTCACGCTAACCATGGGACCACGGCACTCCTCACCTCAGATTGCCCTTGATATTGCCTAACTTACGCATGGATGACCCAGTTTGTATATTTTGCTTATTTTTTCATAGTGCCACACAACTTCTTCCTGTTTTCTCGATTGATCTGTGTTCAGTTTTTCAAGGCCTATCCACTGTGCCAACTTATAACTAAATCTGAGGGGGGTGCGATGGGGATGTTCCCTTGTGAGCATCTGTCAAATACAGCTGGGAGCACCCCAACTGACTAAATACTACCACATAATTAGTAGGCCTAAGAACTGCTCTTCCATAAAAACTGAAAGTGTGTTAGGAGAAGCTTAATGTGTTTACCTACTTCTTTTAAAATCAACTAGAAAATTTGTTAAAACATTTGTATCTGTCTCAAAAAGTGCTCTGAATAATTTCTGAGCTTTTGTTAGGACAGGTGAAAGTGTCTGTCTACAATGTGGATTTCCTGCATTCAAAGGGTGCAATCCACATACCTCCTTTCTGCTTCCCAATAACTTCCTTTTGCACCAACAAACCATTGTTATTATTGTCAGACAATTTAGAAAATATCACTTTCATTACATATGAGTGCAATGTCTTTACACAACTAGCAATGTGTACTGGTGCATGGTTGTGGTAATGGGGTAAACATACCCGAGATTCATTCTGGGCATTAACCACTGTTTGAAAAAAAACTTTTATACATGTAAATTATTGCCGAGATGACTTCACGGGCATAAGTTGCTGCACAGTGTGTTTCTTATTCATGAATTTTTTATTTTTGTTTATTTTTCCACAAGAATTTCTCACATAGCACACTATTCAAAAGCTGTTATTTTATACTTACCACACATTTATTTTATGTTTTATTAAATTATGAGACAGGACTTATGTTCAGGAGGTGAAAGGTTTTGCACTGCTGATATGCACATAAGAGAGTACAAGTAGACTACCAGCTTTTGGAACTAATAGTTCCTTCCTGGAGTCCTGGAGGAAAGAGGAAAGGGTGGATACGGAAGAGGGGAGAGTGGGGGGGGGGGGGAGGGAGAGAGAGAGAGAGAGAGAGAGAGAGAGAGAAGATTGAGTCATTTAGGCAAGGATAAAAATGAAGGGCAGGTCACTCCGGCCTAAAGCACACAATTTACCCACCTGCTGTGAGGACTTGGGGATAGAAAGATGGAGGAGGTCTAAATTCAGATGATCAGGACAGGGTGAAAAGTAACAATGGATTAAAAGAAGGAGAAATGAAATGAATAGTGCAATTATGAATTAGGAGGAAAATGAGTCAATAATGTGTGGGACCCTTTAATCCTGGGTATGGAGATAACTGCCCTTTCTTTTTAACCTTCCCTGATGTATCCCTTTCCCCTCCATGAGGAAGGAAGTAATACTATTCTAGTCACTTACTGATTGCAGACTTAAGAAATTCTGTGAAGAGTCTGCTGTGGTGCAGGACACTGACTGTATTAATGTCCAGTATAAACATGATGGCTTCCGAGTAACTTAGGAAATATTCTTGTAAATGAGGACAATGTGTTGTTTAGCTCCACTGCTGATGAACTTCTTCAGACATCCAAAGCGATAAATCGAGGTGGATACTCAAACTTGGGAGAGAGAGAAAATATATTTTGCCTGAGAATTCCAGGTAAGTATTACAAATCTCCAGGTGACTGTATTCATTAATAAATAATGGTCCTTGCCTGCAAGAGAATGGAGCTTTAGTGCATAGAAAAAAGTATAAAGTATTACATATGTCTATAGTTTTACCTACAGCTTAGGGAAAAACGGTAGACCTACTATTATAGGACGTTTATAACAAAGCCGTAAAAATAGCTGATAAAAGGCCACTCGAACAAAAACAAAATTATTAAATTGATAGAAATCTGTTTAAAAGTAAGCAGGCTTAGACGAGATAACACAGTTTTCTTCCGAAAAATACTACGACAATTTCTTGAAACATTCAAGAACCAACTCTAAACACACAAAATGTCTATTTAGAAATTTCAAACAATGGAAAATCCAGTATGGATCTCTGTTATATTGCTATTTAGAAATTTGGTAGAGGAGTGAAATTTTGAGATAATTTCACTATTTATGAAAGAAATGCACTGTCACAGTGCTGTTATCTAATTTTTTAAAGCCTTTATTTGTTCTTCAATTGCCAGTGTTTCTTTTTTAGCACTTTCTAAAATTTTCAAACAATTTGTTTCCAACTCTTTCACTTCCACGTATTTTTACCGTTTTTCTAAAATGCTCTGTTCTTCTGTATGTTATTGTTCTCTGAATTGATTACGATACTCTGCGTAATGTGAGTGTGCATTCCTTGTACTGTGAATAATGGATTTTGGAATATCCAAAGTTGTCAGTGTCTCTTATATCACAGACAGGATCATATATTTGCCTGTGTGTAACAACTGATTACTCCCTCATATTTTCAAAGAGGCGTTCACCTTTAACAGAAATGTCCCTTTCAATGTTAGCATATCCATGGGAAAGACTGCTAATTAATTTCATGAAAACCATCAAATTTTCGTGTTTCATCACTAAGGATATCCCACCAGAAATCATCAACTCTTTTCTTCAGAATGACTGTATTCTTTAAAATAATTAATAACATGTGGTAGAAAGTCAGGTCCTTCAATTCAAATATTACATTATCTGCTGCAGTTCAACTTACATTATTACTTTCTGGGAAAATATAAAGCAGCTTATTGAGGTGCGATTTCGCCAAACTGATGTTCGACACAATCAACCCTAGATCAAGAAATGCTATGATTATTGTCAGTGGGTAGTTTGAGGGTGACCTGTTATTAAGTTTGATGACAAATGTATGAGGACTTGCCCTACATTCTTGTCGAAACTCGAACGAACATATTGACTGTTCTTGCGTCCAAATTGGTATTCTTTAATTCTTTGCGGGTATCAAAACCTACAACTACATTTTTTGGAGGTAACAGGTCTTTTCTTCCATGACATCAGCTAACTTGATTGAGGAGAGAGGAAGAGATTAGTGCTTAACGTCCTGTCAACAACGAGATCATTAGAGACTGATCACAAGCTCAGATTAGGGAAGGATGGAGAAGAATAGCGGCCACGCTCTTTCAAAGGAACCACCCTAGCCTTTGCCTTAAGTGATTTCGGGAAATCACGGAAAACCTAAATCAAGCTGATTGGATGCAGATTTGAACAGTAGTCCTCCAAAATGGGGAGTCCAGTGTGCTAAACCAATGCACTACCCTGCTCGGTCTAACTTGATTGACATGCTTTTCTCTAACATTTCTGGCTTCATAAAATGTTTTAGTGCTGTCTGTACTATAGATACCAAAGCTGTGTGGAGACATGGAGTTAACGGAATGTCTATCCTGAACTGTGTTCGGAAAAGTTCAATATTTCAGGCTATCAACTTGAAAAAAAGCATGTTTGGGACACAGCAATGGATCATTAATAAACTTACTCACCAACTTTCATTCTTATCTTTCTTCACAGGCTAGAGAAATTTCTTCATGTTTGGCGTTATATTAATTGCTCTTTGAGCAACTGAGGAATTCTCTAATCATCTGACACAACAAATTTTTCTTGGAAATGGTGGAGCCTGAACACTGAATATATAATGCTTTCCTGGCAGGGACATTTGTGAACAAATTATGCAAGGTTCTCAACAGTAATGAATGCCCCAATGTGTTGCATTGATTGCCTCTATGGAGGTATTATGCATGTAATGAAGCCCATAGCTACCAATATCAAGCAGTTTCGACTCTTGCTAAACGTGTTTTATATTTTTTTCAGAAATGGCTAACTCACATTTGGCCTGTCCATCGAAATCTGGAGAATCTTTCCCTTTGGTATCTCTTTTGTCACATAAGTGAAAGAAGATACAAGGTCAGAAACTCTGGAGCAACCAAGAAAAGAGGAAGTAATGTATCTTGTTGTTATCTCGTTTTTCATCTTCACCCCAAAATCTTGTATTTACATCTATTTGGGTGCCCCACACAGCTTTATTCAGTGATACATGAAAACTGAAAACAATATAACTGGCTTTCATCAGCAACCCACATAACAGTTGATTAAAGTTAGGTGCTATATCAAACATAAGAATATATCCTACCTTATCTATCTTAAGTTGCATCTTGTTAGCTACAAAACTATTGTTACACATTCTCAAGATTACAGCAACATCATTTTTGATACCTGAAATAGCTTGTGTGTCGTAATTGTTTTAACACACCAGAGCATTTCTGCTATTGTTACAGCCTCTTTTAACATAAATTCTCCACGTGGACAATTTGTTGTTGAAGGTAATGCAGATACTTTAGATTCTGAAGATGATGATACAAAGAAGTAAGTGGCTCAGAAGTAGTAGATGACACGGTAGCAGCTGACCTCTCTGGCTGAAAAAACACTTCGAGTTGAAATTACGTGCTCTTACTTAGTGTGTTGAGAATGCTTTTTCCCCTTCATGTGGCTAAAAAGCACCGGACATCTCATACTACTTAAAGATATTTGGCTACAGAAGTAACTGCAAAAGGCTACAGAAGGTTCACCAGGCACAGGTTCAAGCCAGTCCTTTAAATTTGGGTGACTCTTCAGAATATCTTAATAAAATTTCTTTAAATTAGACATAGCACTACTGATCTTTAAAAGAACAACAAAATATTTACACCACTTTACAACCCCCCCTCCCCCCCCCCCCCAATTATTGTTGTTCTGTCCACACTGGTGGCAAACATTTCTCGTAGTGTATTCACATCATCTGTAAGCCTGTTTGTCATATAGTTTCTGTATCATCTGCTACGTTACCTCCAGTGATGAGGGAACAGTAATGACACATGCTACTGCACTATTAGTACTCAAAGCAGGTTCCTGCAATCAAAGTGAAAGGCCTTGCCATGACTGGTGGATGAAAACATACTAGAGAAGAAATGGCAGTAATAACTTGGTACAGCAGCTAAATATAGTTCTGGTTTTCATAATTTTACTTGGATGTCATCCACCAATTTTGAATACCTGGAAATGTGGTAGCATTATTTTTTGCTAATTCAGAGCCTTGCATACCACACTATTTTCACATTTCAAAGCAAATCTCAAGTTGTACCTGAAGTTTGTGGAGCACTGGTGGAAGTCCTGAAGGCTTGCGTAATTAATCAAAAACGTCATTAGATACACATATTACCAAATTTTTATTCAGTTGTTATGATTCCGCACAAATCATCAAAAATTATCGCCTCAACAATGTTGTTAGTTTCCGAGTTGCTTATGAATGTGACGGGGAATGAACACCTGTTTAGCCACAGCATTTAGTTTTCTTTGGTTCATGAATATCATCACGAAACTGCGTGAATGCATAGCTGTACCATACTATGTTGTCGAACAGTGTCTGCACCACTGTTCATCACCTTCCTCTTTTCCCATCGATACTAGATGACATGCAACTTTATTTATTTATTTTCAATGCAGTTGCTACTAGTACCAAACATAGCAGCAATTCTCTGCAGAGCATCTTTTCTTTGTGCTGTTCTTGTACTGCTTGATCCATACGGAACTTCAACCTGACGCAGTGATAACAACTCGACAGCCTGCTGCATTGTCTGCTCCACTCAATACTACAAATGGAAAGAAAGTATGAAACAATCTGTACAGACACTGCTAGATACTTGGTTCTGTAAATCAAAACATGTTTCGAAATGGTGTCCACAAGTAGCAACTGGAAATATATTTTGAAAACATGTTTTAAGCTCAGTGTGTACATGGCTTCACAACTCCTCATGACCTTGAACCCTATCTACCACCCTTTCATTAAGGCAGAACAATAATGATCTTTTAATACAAATGATTTAAACAAAGTTTCTCAAAAACATAAATTTTTAATTACAAGCGGAGAATACACTGGGGGATAATGAACTAAAGGTTGGGAAAAAAGTATGTAAAATAAATAAAAAAAGTATGTAAAATAAATAAGATCAGATTGAATGAGATTATACAATACCATGGTTCATCAATTTTGAGATGCGTAATGCATTTTTATGTTGGCTTCAGGTCTGATGTTGAAAACACATATTTGCTAAAGTTGGCTGTGAAAACACCTTGTAAACATATAGTAATGTTATACTCAAAATGATATTTTTACCTTACTTTTCTTGTAAAATTCTAATTGTGAAAATAAAATTTAGTCACTGGCACATATCAATCTGAAGAAAACCATTATTTAACCAATCCAAATGTGAAAATAAAATTTAATCACTGGCACATATTAACCTTAATAAAATCATTATTTAACACTACACTTGTAACAACTACAAACCGTGTTGCAATTGAAGTCTCCATTACCCTTCATCCACATATTGATGTCAACATTGGTCAATATTTATGGTATAACACCTACACATGTGAAGTCCATCCTGACAAAGCAAAACTAGTTGAAACTATTAATTCGTTGCAAGAAATTGTGCGCAGATCCTTGGCAGAAAACAGAGTGTTAGCTGATAGACTCAAATGTCTTGAAAATGATCATGGAAAACTAAAAACCGCCGAGCAGGGCGTAAGTGAATTCGACAGAAATAAAGTGTACACAGTAACCGATGATTCCGTCGCCATTTCAAGTTTTCCAACACATTCTGGGTGTACCGGTAACGCAAACCATAGCGCAATCATTTTGTCGTCTTTAGTAATAAATTCTCCTGCCGTGCTCCAAAAAACTGTAGGCCTATCTACAAAAGATCAAATCGTGCACCATCTGAAAGAAAAGCCTGTTATTAAGCAAAATGTGGAACCTACACAACAGAGTCCGTGTAAAATAAAGTGTGCAGATATCGTAAATAGTGTTTCTTCTTCAGTGCCGGCCGAAGTGGCCGTGCGGTTCAAGGCGCTGCAGTCTGGAGCCGCAGGACCGCTACGGTCGCAGGTTCGAATCCTGCCTCGGGCATGGATGTTTGTGATGTCCTTAGGTTAGTTAGGTTTAACTACACTCCTGGAAATTGAAATAAGAACACCGTGAATTCATTGTCCCAGGAAGGGGAAACTTTATTGACACATTCCTGGGGTCAGATACATCACATGATCACACTGACAGAACCACAGGCACATAGACACAGGCAACAGAGCATGCACAATGTCGGCACTAGTACAGTGTATATCCACCTTTCGCAGCAATGCAGGCTGCTATTCTCCCATGGAGACGATCGTAGAGATGCTGGATGTAGTCCTGTGGAACGGCTTGCCATGCCATTTCCACCTGGCGCCTCAGTTGGACCAGCGTTCGTGCTGGACGTGCAGACCGCGTGAGACGACGCTTCATCCAGTCCCAAACATGCTCAATGGGGGACAGATCCGGAGATCTTGCTGGCCAGGGTAGTTGACTTACACCTTCTAGAGCACGTTGGGTGGCACGGGATACATGCGGACGTGCATTGTCCTGTTGGAACAGCAAGTTCCCTTGCCGGTCTAGGAATGGTAGAACGATGGGTTCGATGACGGTTTGGATGTACCGTGCACTATTCAGTGTCCCCTCGACGATCACCAGTGGTGTACGGCCAGTGTAGGAGATCGCTCCCCACATCATGATGCCGGGTGTTGGCCCTGTGTGCCTCGGTCGTATGCAGTCCTGATTGTGGCGCTCACCTGCACGGCGCCAAACACGCATACGACCATCATTGGCACCAAGGCAGAAGCGACTCTCATCGCTGAAGACGACACGTCTCCATTCGTCCCTCCATTCACGCCTGTCGCGACACCACTGGAGGCGGGCTGCACGATGTTGGGGCGTGAGCGGAAGACGGCCTAACGGTGTGCGGGACCGTAGCCCAGCTTCATGGAGACGGTTGCGAATGGTCCTCGCCGATACCCCAGGAGCAACAGTGTCCCTAATTTGCTGGGAAGTGGCGGTGCGGTCCCCTACGGCACTGCGTAGGATCCTACGGTCTTGGCGTGCATCCGTGCGTCGCTGCGGTCCGGTCCCAGGTCGACGGGCACGTGCACCTTCCGCCGACCACTGGCGACAACTTCGATGTACTGTGGAGACCTCACGCCCCACGTGTTGAGCAATTCGGCGGTACGTCCACCCGGCCTCCCGCATGCCCACTGTACGCCCTCGCTCAAAGTCCGTCAACTGCACATACGGTTCACGTCCACGCTGTCGCGGCATGCTACCAGTGTTAAAGACTGCGATGGAGCTCCGTATGCCACGGCAAACTGGCTGACACTGACGGAGGCGGTGCACAAATGCTGCGCAGCTAGCGCCATTCGACGGCCAACACCGCGGTTCCTGGTGTGTCCGCTGTGCCGTGCGTGTGATCATTGCTTGTACAGCCCTCTCGCAGTGTCCGGAGCAAGTATGGTGGGTCTGACACACCGGTGTCAATGTGTTCTTTTTTCCATTTCCAGGAGTGTAGTTCTAAGTTCTAGGGGACTAATGACCTCAGCAGTTGAGTCCCATAGTGCTCAGAGCCATTTGAACCATTTTCTTCTTCAGTAATAGCTCAAAAAAACAAATTCGATATCCTACTACAAAACGGTGGTCATTGTGAAAAACAAACTTCTGCTGCATACAATAAATTTGCTCCCAAGACCGCAAAGTTAACACAGGTTCATAGTTATCAAAAAAGGTTACCGAATGTGCAAAAACAGAATATATCTACACAGCAAAAACACGTTTCAAAACCTTCTAGCCCCAAAACTGTGATAAACAAAAAAATTTGTGTGCTTGGTGACAGTCATGGACATGGAATTTCAGCACTATTGAAAGATAAATGTAATTTAATGGTAACAGATTTTGTGAAGCCAGGAGCGCAGTTTTGTGAGGTAAATAAACTAACAAACTCTACTGATGTATCTCACTTAAGTAATTGTGATTTTGTTGTGCTTCTAGGTGGTTCAAACGATATATATAGGAATGAAACAAAAGGGTTTGCAAAAGAAATGAAGGAATGCTTAAACAACCTATTACATACAAATGTACTCATTGTTAACATTCCTCATCGTTATGATTTGCCTTCCTGGTCCTGTGTCAACCAAGAAATTTACATTGCAAACAAACTGATATCAGAAATATGTTCTATATTTCATAACGTAGAGATAATTGATACATACAATTTAGGAAGAAGATTTCATACAGCTCATGGACTACATTTAAATATGTTAGGAAAAGACCAAATAGTAAAAAAAACTCCGAAATCATATCCTGAAGAAATCAGCCCCAAGTACCAAGATCTCCAAACAACCACAAATTACAAAATGGTTTAGGCCAAAAACAGAAGCTTTGATGGAAGCAGAACTGTGTCAACCACTCAAAACCATCTCTGCTACTGAAAATTGCGTGCAAGAAACCACACACAAAAATAAAATCTCAGCCAATTTTTTAGGGTAAGTGCTGTGTCAGAAATACCTTTAGAAAAGAAATTAATTAAACCCTTAACTGAAAAGTCACAAAGTCCATCATTTCTTGTATTACACCATAATGTCCAGTCATTCAGAAATAAGATTCAAATGCTGGAAGTGTTACTTCAGTCTCAAATAAATCCGGATGTAATATGTATTACCGAACACTGGCTGTCTAAAGAAGAAATTCAGTCAACCTCTATTCCAAGGTACTCATTAACAAGCTTTTATTGTAGGAATTTCTCCACACATGGCGGTACTGCTATATTTGTAAAGGACCAGATAAAATTCAGTGAGGTAGGCCTAAATGAACAGATTGCATTATCTGAAGATAAGGAATTTGAGCTTTCTATGGTTAAGCTGCCTGAACTAAACTATATAATTATAAATGTATACAGAGCACCAAGTAGTAATATTCCAAATTTTATGACCAAATTAGAAGTTCTGCTGAATAGTGTCAGCTCATTAAATATGAGAATAATACTTTGTGGCGATTTTAACATTGATTTATCAAAAAACAGTAATGCTAAACTTGATTTGTTAAACATGACCAAATCCTTTAATATGATCCCCACAATACACTCTCCAACAAGATCAACAGAGCATACTGATTCAATAATTGATCAAATCTTCATAACTGATACTGGTTACAAATTCACTGGCGAAGTACTGAGGATGGGATACAGTGACCATGATGCTCAGCTACTGAACGTTGACATGGAAAATAGTAAAATCAGCCCCAAAAAAATATTTCAAAGAAGAAACTTTTCAGATGACAATATTAAGATTTTTAACTTCCTATTAGCTAAGGAAAATTGGGACAGTGTTTACATGCAAACAACTGTTGATAATATGTTCTTAAGCTTCCGTAACACCTTCCTTTATTACTTTAATACAGCATTTCCTTTTGAAACAAAAACTTCAAGCAATCAAAATAGAAAGTCATGGGTAACAAAAGGAATCAAAATTTCTAGTGAGAGAAACAGATTTCTCCAATAAATACATAGTCACTGAAGAATTTTCTGACTATTGTAAAGCCTACAAAAAAACTTATCTTAGAGTGCTTAGACAGGCAAAACTTTTATGGAATGACAATTTCATAAGAAACTCTTCAAACAAAATGAAAGCTATGTGGAAAGTTATTAAAAAAGAAACTTGTAGTTCAACACCTAAAAAGGAAAACATTTCTCTAACACTTAATGACTCTAAGGTCACAGATCCATACACAGTTGTAAACAAGTTCAATGAATATTTCACCTCACTAGCAGATCTCATTCAGGCAAACTGCAAGGTATCGTTCTTCAATTCCACCAATGCGTCAAACAGCACTAATGCTACAATGTTTGTTTATGAAACAAACCCTGATGAAATTAGGAACATAATAAAATTGTTACCCAATAAAATCTCTAGTGGCTATGATGAAGTACCTGACCTCATATTAAAGGTGTGTGCTCCCCATATAGTAAAGCCATTATCAACCATCTACAACCAATCATTAAAAACCAGCATTTTTCCAGATGCTCTCAAAATAGCTAAAGTCTCACCATTACTAAAGAAAGGCTCCCCTGATTTAGTATCCAATTATAGACCATTATCCATATTAAGCATATTTTCACAAATCCTGGAAAATTTTTTTTATGACAGGCTTATAAATTTGATAAAAAACCACGCACCAAATCAGCATTCAACAACATGGTTTTAGTAAATCTTTATCCACCCAGACAGCAATTTTTGAACTGTTGGACCACATACTGAAATCAATCGACCAACATAATATAGCTGCAGGTATCTTCTTAGATCTCTCTAAAGCCTTTGACGAACTAGATCATAAAATACTGCTTGCTAAATTGGAAAGAAGAGGAATAAGAGGTGTGGCTCACAACTGGCTATGCTCTTACCTACAAAACCGCAGACAGACGGTCTCACTTCAATACGATATTAATGTACAGAATAAAATAAATAACACAGTTTTCCTCTCGGAGGAAAGAACAATAAGATATGGTGTTCCCCAGGGTTCTGTTCTAGGGCCATTACTTTTCCTCATTTACATAGATGATCTTGTTGAACGTATGAGCCCACAAAAGACTATCCTGTTTGCTGATGATACAAGCATAGTGTTGACTGGATCTAGCCCTGAATCCCTTCAGACAATATCTGATAACTCTATGAAAAAACTTTGAGTAGTTTAACAAAAATGGCCTAATTGTTAATAGTGGGAAAACTGTATGTATCAACTTCCATCTAATTCCCACATCCAATCAAAATACTATCCAAGTAAAGTTAAATAATGATAAAATTGAAAATGTAAATGAAACAAAATTTTTGGGTCTATGGGTCCAACAAAATTTAAAATGGGACACACATATAAACAACTTATCAAAGAAACTCTCATCATTGTGCTATGGACTAAGAATACTAAAATTTACTACAAGTAAATCCACACTAATGCAAGCATACCATGCGCAGTTCCACTCATTGCTCCGCTATGGAATCATCTTTTGGGGAAATTCAACTCACAGCACAAATATATTTAAACTACAAAAAAGAGCACTGAGGATAATCTGTGGCCTCAAAAAGCTGGAATCCTGTAAATGTCAATTTATAAAACTTAATGTTCTAAGCATCCCATCCCTATTCATTCAAGAAACAATCCTATTCACCAGGGAATACCTCTCAAGAACAGGCAAATTAATTCAAAACAATGATATACATGCTCATTATACCAGAGGGCAATCTAATATCCATCAAATTTTTTCAAGGACATCATCATACCAAAAATATATAACTCACCTGGGTGTCGTATTACACAATAAAATTCCAGAACAAATAAAAACTGCTCCAGATCCAATATTTAAAAATAAACTAAAGGCATTTCTGACAAAGCACTGTTTCTATTCAGTACAAGAATTCCTGGAAATGAAAAATTATAAAGTTCCTTTGTAAAATACTGTGATTAGAGTAAAACATTCTGTAGGCAAAATAATAACCTAATTTCTACTATACACAACTATGTTTCAGTTTCACTTACCAAAATTTTTTAACTCGCTTTTGAATGTACAAGTACACATTCTATTAGTATTAAAACTTAATTGTCTGTGAAATCTCAATGTTAATTTCATGTTTAATGTAGTTTTTAAATGACATTGTCCTTCTGTTGTGTTTCCAGTTGACATTTTCACTATTCTGTAATCTCAGTGATTATTTGTGTAAATTTAAAGTAGCACTACATTGCCTACATGTTTCTTAGTTCCCCATGTAAATTGTTTGTATTCTCTGTATGTGAAGTTACTATATTCATCAATGAACAATTTTGTGTACATTTTTTTAAATGGCAGTCCATTGCCTTTTTTTTCTCCAAACTACATATTTGCTAAGAAAAATGACTTGTTCTATATCATGTGTACTTTGTACAATATGTGATCCACAGGATAAATAAATAAATACAAATACAAATAAATACAAATACACATTTCAGCCAATTTTCAGTTGAATTCATAGAGAGATGAAGTAAACATGTATGATCATGGATCGCAGTCAGTGCATTTGTGGAAGAAGTTGGTGGAGTATAGCACTCCAGGTACTTCGAAATTAGTTTTTAAGTACAGTATGAAAGCTTAGGCAAATATATCCATAAATGCATTTCTTCCTGGTAAAGTTCCAAAAAAACTGGAAAACTTTCATGTCACTTCACTGTTCCCAAGACAATGTGATTTGAAGAATCCACCTTGGAAATACAAATGACATGCAGCCGATCTTAGGTTTCGAAACAAGAACCAAAATAGCATTGGAGACAATGTGTGGTCACCGTATCCATACTGGCCACAATGCCCTTTGATGTTTGGTTGAAATGCTGCCAAGTAACGGAGTTGTACCAAGATTCCCTGAGAATTCCAAGTTTTCCAGAAGAATTTACCTTTACTGAGTGTAATAATAATAATAATAATATTTTGCAAGTGTATTAAGGAGAACAATGTAACGGAACAAAGTATTGCATGAGACAAAAGCCTAAGAAAAACTTGTGTGTGCGACTGTGTGAAAATGTGAACTATATAAACCAGATATATTTACAAACTTACTCAAGTATCAGACTCATAAGGAGGAAAATCAATATAGATGCAAAGTAATATAGTATATAATTTATTACATCACAGTCTTGTACACATATACTAATAACATCAACAATAATGACACTGATATCTCACTCCTCTGAATGAATTTACAAAGTTGTAGACCTATAGGAACATATGAAAATAAATTCCGTGCTTATGTACATATAGATACATCAGTTTTTGCAGTTCCATTTTTCTTCATTTACATCGGAACTTTCAGTGCAATCTTTAAAAAAGCTGCTAGCATTTAACGCAATGGTATTCCTCTACAGGACTAAAAAATGTCTTTCCTTGCACTGACATAAAACACATGTATATTTTTAATAAGAAAGAAAGAAAATACCAATAAAAAGATCATTATCTTATTTCTAAGCATGCACTTTTTTATAGTTCTTCCATGTTAACTGAAGTGTGTGAGACAATGATGCCTCAAATGGTAAATTTTCCTTGATTTCTGTGTGCAAAAGCTGTCAGCAATTACACATTCAGGGGTGAAGTAGGGTCATTGTTTGTATTTCTTCCATCATTTCCATTCGTATCTCTGGCATGTCGTTCTGGGAGAACTCCAACTTAGCATCACGTGTAATGCATTCTGCATACTTGCACATGAAGACACCACAGTCACTGTTGTTGCTTTGTTTCGGGATATCCTAAACATAAAGGGAAAAAAAATGTTACGAAGTTTCTAATATATGTGCAATCCAAGCATGAACCACAATTTTAGATCACACTCTGTACAGCACTGAATTTCAGAAACCACAAAAAGATCAAAAATTGTGCAGCCAACAGAAACTGTTTAAATAACACTATCTTCAGATACTTATGGCTTCTCTGTAAACACTTATTTCTCATGCTGGACATGTTTCAGACAAAAGTCTATTTTCAACAGGTGTTCTCTCAAAGATAAATGAAAACACAATATCACAATAAACATAATAAAAGCATTTATGTAGGTACAAATATTTGCACTATATCCAAATACTTCTATTGTATTTATTTCAATATTGTGATTTCGTTTCTCCTCAATAGGACAAGTATTGAAAATGAAAATGGACTATGGTCCAAAACATGCTCAGTATGAGAAATACAAGTTTCTAGAGCAATCTGTGTCACATGATACAGACAAAGTTATGGGATAATCTAATATGCAAATTAGAGAGTCTATAACAAAGATGACAGTTTATGATACAGGAGGGCAGGCCAAAAGCTGAATACATGAATGTGACAAGCCACTGTAACTAGTTGACTCATTTACTTATTTAGCAAGCTAGATCACTAAAGATAGGAGACAGAAAGTAGTAATAAGAAGCATAATTGTTCAAGCAAAAAGTGTCTTTGATAAAAAGAAGGAGATATCTTAAAAAGTAATCTTGCATGAATCAGAAAAAGGTACTGAAAGCATATATTTGGAATGAAGTAGTGTACAGCTGTGAGACTTTGACTCCTGGGACTGAGGAAAGGAAAAACAATAAATTCTTTTGACATGTAATGTTCCAGGTGCATCCTGAATATCAAACAAACTGATAATTTAGTAACACTGCTGGATATGCAACTGGAAGATATGGACATATCAATACGCGTAACGCAACCTACATCTGGCGAGGGCAGTCATGGTGAGAACAGTACCAATATTGCCAGATACTCACGTGAAGCTCTGTATTGGGCAAATACACTGCCCGATAGCAGTTTTCTTTCTAAGTTGTCACGATCTGGCCCACCTCTACCTGCAACTCTGACAGCTGTACTGTTTACTGTGTGTACAGTGCTACAAATTACAGATGTGTGGTTTCATCTTCTGTTAAGCTTAATGGGACTTCAATTACTAAATGTGAGCTTATTGCCTAATTAGTGTTTGGATTGTCCGTCCCTGGTAGCTGAATGGTTAGCATGAAGGGTTGTCAATCAGGAACCATTACTGTTTGGTTTGTGAATTAAAAGACAATTTCAGTTTGGTATTACACACATTAATTATGTTCAATAAACATATTAATTATGTTCAATAAACATTGCTGGCTCTAAGTGAGCATTATAACAGAGAAGTTCACAAATGAGGGCGAGGTCAGAATTCCGTGTACTGTTGACGCATGAGGGGGCTGCTAAAAACAACAACAGAGGGTTATGTCAGTGGAAGAAGAACTAGACGAACACAAGTGAAGCCTATAGATCAAATTATAAAATACATCGACTTTAAGTCCTGCAAAGAAATGGAGGCAAGTGGATATAAAGGCTGGAGATCCTGCCAACCAATTTTCAGAAGTGAGGAGAGCTGCCTCAAGTGTATGAAGATGGTAGCCTTTAATAAACCCAAGTTGGATTCTCACTTTGTTTTGCATTGAAGCAACTGTCTTTAAGCAAAAACTACAACAGCAGCCAGTATTACAACCAAAGACAACTATTAAAAAAAGGTTTGAGGACTAATCTCTGACAATCAAGGACATTAGTGATACAGGGTGTTTCATTTTCTTGTTTTGGATTTGGCTGTTAGTTTCTACACGTGCATATTATTGTAAAATATTGGTGAGAACCACAGGCCACAGGGATACTTAAATTGGGCTGCATGCAGCCTGCGGGTCTCCGTTCGACAACTGCCTTAGACAATTTGTCCTTGCCTTCCATTTAACATTCATCAAGCAGAATTGGTGGTTTAAACCAGTACAATGCAATTCTTAAAACAAGTTGCTAAAGTTACCTCTGAAGATTAAAAGATTTCCAAGCACTGTTACATATGCAACATTAGTAGTGTAGTGATTCAAGAATTTCTGTGTAAATTCCAGAGCCATTCAGCCTTCTACTGTCTCAAACACATGATATTCTAGATACAAGTGTGGGATGGTAAAATCATACCTACTGCACGTCACGTTTGTGTGTGCAGGTTTAAAATCAGTTGCGGGAAGGAGGTAGACGCGGCGGTTGAACGGCACTGACAAGTACCTGTCGGGCAATCCATAGATGTGTTACTGAGTGTATATGGAAGAAACATGGAACCTATATGCAGCATTGTGCTTATTGTGTCACTGATTATTGTTATGTGATACAAGAACAGTTGGAAAAGTATTATTGTGGACTCTTGACTCAGCCTTGGTAGAGGCATGACGTATTTTCCGATCATTTTAAGAGTCATGGTAGTCAAGCCAACTTTCTTTTAACTGTAACTCATTTTGTTTCTAATGTTCAACAGTACAAGGTACTTACAGAAAGTTACATATGTATGTTGAAAGTGTGAATTATATTGTGGATGAAAGTCAAATACATTGTTAACTGACAAAAAGGAAAGGTTGTATGTCTACTAATTTTATAAGTAGAAAGATGCTTAAAAGTTCCTGTACCTAGCGCTATTCGGCGGAGAAGTCACGAGATTTTCCAGCAGCTGACTTTCCCGTAAAGAAAAGGGGCTGCAAAATTCCAAGTAAGTCACCTCGTAAAGAAGTGGGATGTGGTTTGGGGAAATAAATCAGTATAACCCAGACCCACACTGACACTTTTATAAGTCAACAGAATGTTAAGAGTAATTCATTAATGAAGTGGTCAATAGCTCAGCATGTAATGTGTTTTGACAATAACATTACCTTATTTTGTATTTTATATTTAATAACAGATGAAAATGTTAATTAACAATTGTGTTATCATATTTATTAATAAAAAAGTATAATTTTATTTTCAATTACTGGTTATATGAAAATAAATTAAATCAAACCTTATAAGTACAGACCCGAAAATGTAACATGAATTGTTTGGAAAATTTGCATTTTTTTTTAATGATTAGACAAATTTAAAAGTTGGTTTGCTTTTGCAAAAACTTCAACAGAGTTATTCTGAAGTGGCCTATGCTTATTTTGTTCTTTGGGTTCTATTTTAGCTTTCAATGAATGACTGCTTCTGTATTGAAAAGCAGCACCATTTTCACAGTTTCTGATTTAAGATCCCATCCACTTCAATATGAGAAAATATGCAGAATGTTAATTTTGACCTTTCATGCACATTTGCAGTTGTAGCATTGAAAAGTGTGGGCTGCACTGGTAGAACTGACAAGGTCCCCAGTGGCGGGATTTTTGAAACCATTTATATGATGATGAAGATTAAGGTCAAGGTATTGCACACTGCAGGGGCATTCAGCCTAGTGGGCCCTTGTTTGCAAGTAATGAATCGAAAAAAGGTCCGGAATTTCGCAAGATGCTCTACAGCTTTAAAAATAGCAACTGTACTGTTACCATAGCATAACAATTACTGGGCAATACTCACAGGCAAAAGACTGTGAAATGAATCTTGTCAGGTGCTTTGAAGTTTCTTTATTTTTAAATCTTTATCAAAATTACTTTAATTGTTATTTTTATCTAATTAAATGGTATAAACATATATATTTTTTTTATTTCTGTTACTTTGTCACATTGTACTAAACAGCATATTAACTGTTTCAGTTATTCTCACTTCTTCTTCCTTTCACTGTTTTGCTACCTGAAATCTTTGTGCATGTAAATTTAATTACAAGGGGTGTTTGAAAAGTCTGTGCACATATCGAGGTCATGTTTAGTTAGTGGCATCTTTGGAAAGAACGTACACCAAGTTTCAGCCATATTGGTCTGTTTCTTTGTGTTTGGCATTTGTGTGAATCAAGGAAGTCAAGCGATTGTCAAAAAATGGACGAAAAAGAATTTCGTGTGGTGATTAAACATTACTTTATGAAAGGCAAAATGCCTCAGGAGACTAAAGAGAAGCTTGATAAACATTACAGTGACTCTGCACCTTCGATTAATACAGTTTATACGTGGTTTCAAAATTTTCAGAGTGGCCATATGGGCACAAGTGATGCTGAGGTTACGACTCCAGAATTCATTGAAAGAATCCATGACATGGTGATGGATGACAGAAGAGTTAGGGTGCATGAGATTGCTATTGCTGTGGGCATATCAAATGAATGGGTACATAATATTTTGCGTACACATTTGGACACGAGATAGCTATCTGCAAGATGGGTTCCGCGATTGCTCATGCTTGACCAAAAATGGAAGTGTTTCAAGGATGGGTTGCAGCTGTTCAGGAAGAATCCACAAGACTTTAAGTGTCGTTTTGTCACTGTGGATGAAACATGGATACATTACTATACTCCTGAGACCAAAGAACAACTTAAAAAATGGGTTACCAAGGGAGAATCTGCACCAAAAAAGGCGAAGTACATTCCTTCAGCCGGAAAGGTTATGGTGACTGTCTTTTGGGATTCGCAAGGGATAATCCTCATTGACTATCTGGAAAAGGGTAAAACTATTACAGATGCATATTATTCATCATTACTGGACCATCTGAAAACTGAGCTGCAAGAAAAACGCCGGCGATTGGACCGCAAAAAAAGTCCTTGTCCATCACGACAATTCACCAGCACACGCCTTAGCAGCTGTGGTCAAAAAATTAATGGAAATAGGATTCCAACTTGTTTCACATTCCCGCTATTCTCTGGACTTGGCTCCCTCGGTCTACTATTTGTTCCCCAATTTGAAGAAATGACTGGTGGGACAAAGATTTTATTCAAACGAGGTGGTGATTGCAGCAACCAATAGCTATTTTGCAGACTTGGACAATTCCAATTATTCGGAAGGGATAAAGAAATTAGAACAGTGTTGGATGAAGTGTTTATGTCTAAAAGGAGACTATGTCGAAAAATAAAAAAGGTTTACCCCAAACACGTAAGTAGTTTTTATTTTTGCAGGGACATTTCAAATGCACCTCCTTTGTTGTCATTTTCATAATGAATGATAGATTGCTACTCACCATACAGGGGAGATGTTGAGTAGCATATAGGCAAAACAAAAGGACTGTCAAACAAGTTAGCTTTCACACACACACACACACACACACACACACACACACACACACACACGAGACCACTGACTCTGGTTGTCGATGGCCTCAGCAGGCAGACACTGTGTGTGTGTGTGTGTGTGTGTGTGTGTGTGTCAGAGATGGTTGAAATCCATGCTGTATGAGGGCGTTGTGTGTGCAGCAAATATGCACTGGCACAGTACAGATGTAGAAACAGATTCAATTTGGAATGAGACTTGATTGTAGCTAGAAAGACTGCAAAATAACAAAAGCTAAAAACAAACACAAATACAACATGAGAACTCTCAACATAAACATACCTTCGCACACCGGATTTGCCATATTTCTTCACTTAGGGGCTCAACTGATCTCTGTGCACATTCTTCATTCAAGTAACTCCATATGGTCTGCAACAAAATTTTAAAATTACTACATGAATGTACTTATTTAGAATTATTTTCCTGGCATTCCTGAAATTTTATCTATTCATTTTCTGCATAAGCATAAGGCCGTGTAAGCCTCAGCCAAACACCACACGAAATACAACTACTATGAGTGGCAAATTTTGAACATATAGTAAAGCTGTAAAGGAAAATTGTAAGTTGGTAAAACATGAAACTTCCTGGCAGATTAAAACTGTGTGCCCGACCGAGACTCGAACTCGGGACCTTTGCCTTTCGCGGACAAGTGCTCTACCATCTGAGCTACCGAAGCACGACTCACGCCCAGTCTCACAGCTTCACTTCTGCGAGTATCTCGCCTCCTACCTTCCAAACTTTACAGAAGCTCTCCTGCGAACCTTGCAGAACTAGCACTCCTGAAAGAAAGGATATTGCGGAGACATGGCTTAGCCACAGCCTGGAGAATGTTTCCAGAATGAGATATTCACTCTGCAGCGGAGTGTGCGCTGATATGAAACTTACTGGCAGATTAAAACTGTGTGCCCGACCGAAACTCGAACTCGGGACCTTTGCCTTGAATAGTACAGGATAAGGAGTACATCCCTCCCTTATGTCTAAAACTTCTCTTAGTCTCTCATTCTTGTTGTCCATTCTCAGCCCTGGTACATATGGTATAATATCTGTCTTTCTCCATAGTGTATACCTATTTTTCTGAGGATATCAAACATCTCGCATCATTTCACATTGCCCAGCAATACTACTAGGTCAACCGATCCTATGAAGCTGTCTTGATTTTTCTTAATCCTATGAAAATACAACCAAAAGCAATAAACACGTGGGAGTTTGGATCACATTTGCTGAGATTCATTATGGAAGCCAACAAAATTATCAGTATACAACAAAGTGAAGAAAGTATCGTCAGACTGAGTCTCACATCCACTATTGAGTGCAATGTCAGAAGTGTCCATCCAATGCCTTCACCTTTATGCTGATGTGTTGTTGTTGTTGTTGTGGTCTTAAGTCCTGAGACGGGTTTTATCCAGCTCTCCATGCTACTCAATCCTGTGCAAGCTTCTTCATCTCCCAGTACCTACTGCAGCCTACATCCTTCTGAATCTGCTTAGTGTATTCATCTCTTGGTCTCCCTCTACGATTTTTACCCTCCACACTGCCCTCCAATACTAAATTGGTAATCCCTCGATGCCTCAGAACATGTCCTACCAACCGATCCCTTCTTCTAGTCAAGTTGTGCCACAAACTCCTCTTCTCCCCAATTCTATTCGATACTTCCTCATTAGTTATGTGATCTACCCATCTAATCTTCAGCATTATTCTGTAGCACCACATTTCAAAAGCTTCTATTCTCTTCTTGTCTAAAATATTTATCATCCACATTTCACTTCCATACATGGTTGCACTCCATACAAATACTTTCAGAAACGACTTCCTGATACTTAAATCAATACTTGATGTTAACAAATTTCTCTTCTTCAGAAACGCTTTCCTTGCCACTGCCAGTCTACATTTTATATCCTTTCTACTTTGACCATCATCAGTTATTTTGCCCCCCAAATAGCAAAACTCCTTTACTACTCATTTCCTAATCTAATTTCCTCAGCATCACCCGACTTCATTCGACTACATTCCATTATCCTTGTTTTGCTTTTGTTGATGTTCATCTTATACCCTCCTTTCAAGACACTGTCCATTCCGTTCAACTGTTCTTCCAAGTCCTTCGCTGTTTCTGACAGAATTACAATGCCATCGGCGAACCTCAAAGTTTTTATTACTTCTTCATGGATTTTAATACCTACTCCAAACTTTTCTTTTGTTTCCTTTACTGCTTGCTCAATATACAGATTGAATAACATTGGGGAGAGGCTACAACCCTGTCTCACTCCCTTCCCAACCACTGCTTCCCTTTCATGCCCCTCGACTCTTATAACTGCCATCAGGTTTCTGTACAAATTGTAAATAGCCTTTCGCACCCTGTATTTTACCCCTGTCACCTTCAGAATTTGAAAGAGAGTCTTCCAGTCAACATTGTCAAATGCTTTCTCTAAGTCTACAAATGCTAGAAACGTAGGTTTGCCTCACGGGTTCCAACATTTCTACGGAATCCAAACTGATCTTCCCTGAGGTCAGCTTCTACCAGTTTTTCCATTCGTCTGTAAAGGATTTGCATTAGTATTTTGCAGCTGTGACTTATTAAACTGATAGTCGTAGGGTCAGTATTGCCTCACGGGTTCCAACATTTCTACGGAATCCAAACTGATCTTCCCTGAGGTCAGCTTCTACCAGTTTTTCCATTCGTCTGTAAAGGATTTGCATTAGTATTTTGCAGCTGTGACTTATTAAACTGATAGTTCGGTAATTTTCACATCTGTCAACACCTGCTTTCTTTGGGATTGGAATTATTATATTCTTCTTGAAGTCTGAGGGAATTTCGCCTGTCTCATACATCTTGCTCACCAGATGGTAGAGTTTTGTCAGGACTGGCTCTCCCAAGGCTGTCAGTAGTTCTAATGGAATGTTGTCTACTCCTGGGGCCTCGTTTCGACTTCGATCTTTCAGTGCTCTGTCAAACACTTCACGCAGTATCATATCTCCCATTTCATCTTCATCTACATCCTCTTCCATTTCCATAATATTGTCCTCAAGAACATCGCCCCTGTATAGAGCCTCTATATACGCCTTCCACCTTTCTGCTTTCCCTTCTTTGCTTAGGACTGGGTTTCCATCTGAGCTCTTGATATTCATGCAAATGGTTCTCTTTTCTCCAAAGGTCTCTTTAATTTTCCTGTAGGCACTATCTATCTTATCCCTGGTGAGATAAGCCTCTACATCCTTACATTTGTACTGTAGCCATCTCTGCTTAGTCATTTTGCACTTCCTGTCGATCTCATTTCTGAGAAGTTTGTATTCCTTTTTGCCTGCTGTATTTTCTCCTTTCATCAATTAAATTCAGTATCTCTTCTGTTACCCAAGGATTTCTACTAGCCCTCGCCTTCTTACCTACTTGATCCTCTGCTGCCTTCACTACTTCATTCATCAATGCTACCCATTCTTCTTCTACTGTATTTCTTTCCCCCATTCCTGTCAATTGTTCCCTTATGCTCTCCATGAAACTCTGTACAACCTCTAGTTCTTTCAGTTTATCCAGGTCCCATCTCCTTAAATTCTCACCTTTTTGCAGTTTCTTCAGTTTTAATCTACAGTTCATAACCAATAGATTGTGGTCAGAGTCCACATCTGACCCTGGAAATGTCTTACAATTTAAAACCTGGTTCCTAAATCTCTGTCTTACCATTATATAATCTATCTGAAAACTTTTAGTATCTCCAAGGTTCTTCCATGTATACAACCTTCTTTCATGATTCTTGAACCAAGTGTTAGCTATGATTAAGTTATGCTCTGTGCAAAATTCTACCAGGCAGCTTCCTCTTTCATTTCTTAGCCCCAATACATATTCACCTACTATGTTTCCTTCTCTTCCTTTTCCTACTGTCGAATTCCAGTCACCCATGACTATTAAATTTTCGTCTCCCTTCACTACCTGAATAATTTATTTTATCTCATCATACATTTCATCAATTTCTTCATCATCTGCAGAGCTAGTTGGCATATAAACTTGTACTAATGTAGTAGGCGTGGGCTTCGTGTCTATCTTGGCCACAATAATGCAGTCACTATGCTGTTTGTAGTAGCTTACCCGCACTCCTATTTTTTTATTCATTATTAAGCCTACTCCTGCATTACCCCTATTTGATTTTGTATTTATAACCCTGTATTTACCTGACCAAAAGTCTTGTTCCTCCTGCCACCGAACTTCACTAATTCCCACTATATCTAACTTTAACCTATCCATTTCCCTTTTTAAATTTTCTAACCTACCTGCCCGATTAAGGGATCTGACATTCCACGCTCCGATCCGTAGAACGCCAGTTTTCTTTCTCCTGATAACGACGTCCTCCTGAGTAGTCCCCGCCCAGACATCCAAATGGGGGACTATTTTACCTCCGGGATATTTTACCCAAGAGGACGCCATCATCATTTAATCATACAGTAAAGCTGCATGCCCTCGGGAAAAATTACGGCTGTAGTTTCCCCTTGCTTTCAGCCGTTCGCAGTACCAGCACTGCAAGGCCATTTTGGTTAGTGTTACAAGGCCAGATGAGTCAATCATGCAGACTGTTGCCCCTGCAACTACTGAAAAGGCTGCTGCCCCTCTTCAGGAACCACACGTTTGTCTGGCCTCTCAACAGATACCCCTCCGTTGTGGTTGTACCTACGGTACGGCCATCTGTGTCGTTGAGGCACGCAAGCCTTCCCACCAATGGCAAGGTCCATGGTTCATGTATGTAACAAAAATGACTCCACTGAGTGACCAATTGATATGGAACCCAGACTGACATCCATGACATGACAATTGTTCACTGTCCAATACAGTAGAAATAACCTTCTGCACAGTTCTGGAAGAGCAGCAAAATATCCATCTAAGTGTTCCATAATCTCCTCAATCGACTCAAAATGTTTTCCACACATAAAGGGTGCCAAATATGATGAGTATATTGAATTTTACAACAATACATACTCAAGACTCTTCATTTCTTCCAACGTGAAAACACTTTTGTAGGCAGGATTGTCTTGATGATTTTTATTTTTGTCTTTTGCAATCCTAGGCATTTTTTTGTAAATTTTTCACCTACATGTTTAGGAGGGATACAACACTGGCCGCCATGACATTTGCACAAAACAAAGCAAAGCAAGACATTACAGGCTTCACATGGTTCATTTCTGTTCCACAGTCACAAGGCCAAAACAATAATGCATACACTATTTGAATTGGACAATACTCAGGGTGACTATGTGAAAAATCTCAACACCAAGACTGTAACACAAGGAAATTAGCTTGTGTATGGACCCTGGACACTCATATAAAGAACTGAGTGTGTTATAATACTAAGATAAAGTTTGGGAGATCCGTTATGTATTTTTTTATCCGTGTGTAAAGTGGGACTATCAGAAAAGCTATTTCGGGCCATATTGTTTTGTTGCCTGGCAGATGTCACATATGAAGTACAGGATTATGAGCCTTCATAAAGAAGACAAACACAGAGATATCATCCATGTCTTCCGTACGAAGCCCCACTACAGTCCTGAGGCGCTGACAGGGGCTTCTTGTTCTTGAAGACCACACACATACTTGACAACTGTGAAATTTTGACAGGATGGCCTGCCTCCAATGCTCACTGTACTGAAAAGGATGTGACAACACGACCAGAATGTGAGGAACTGCCAGTGCAGCCATAGCAAGGACCACTGACAAGATCTCGATCCATGGTACTGTGGCTCCAATGAGAAATTCTGGAACAAAGAGTCACTGTTTTTCCAGGAGAGTAGGAGAGGAAGCAATGCTGCAAGCTGCGCTGTGCAGCTTTTGCAGTAACTGTTAGCACTGTTGGTTGGTGTTCTGCAGGTCACCAGTGCAAATCTGATTGCTGACAATTATTTGTTATTTAGTATGTACTGTTTCTGGAAGGTACTGACTTACTTTACTTTTTCGTGTCCATAGATTTGTTTCAAAGCCTTTCAGCCCAATGTCGGGCCAAGTCCAATGTTTCTCTCTTCTCAAGCCATAGTTCGTCAAGGGTACACCTTGTGGGGCAGATGGAACACTGTAGAAGGTGTTCCATGTCCTGAACTTCACCACAGTCGCATTTGTTGTCTCCTTCGTCCTTGAAGCCCCATTTGACTAGGTTTGCTTTAACTGGTGCTACACCTGTTCTGATGCGGTTCAGTGCTCTCCAAATCTTCCAGCTTGATGTACTGCCACTGGGTATTTCTCGTGAGGCAGGGTAGTCCTTTGGAGGCTCGCTCAATTCAGTAGTGAGGAATCTCTTGCAGGATTTGTCTGCTACGTCCACATGAAGAACCATGCAGCGGGTGGCGCTCGTCGAAAATCTTTTTGAATTTTTCTGTATGTTCGTGCGCAATTCTTCGGGATTCAGGGGATGAGAATCCAGCTGCTTTGTATATTTTCCCAAGTGGAGTGGGTTTCATGCAGCCTGTTGTAAGCCTGCATGTTTCATTAAGGGCTGTAGTGACTTTTTTGGCATGTGTGGATCGGGACCATACAGGGCATGCATATTCTGCCGTGGAGAAGCAAAGTCCTTGAGCAGTTGTTCGTAATACAGTCGGACTAGCTCCCCATTTACTATTTGCCAGTTTTCTTAGAATATTGTTCCTGGCAGCAACTTTTTGGCAGGTTTTTTCACAGTGTATCTGTACGTCAGTTATCTATCCAGCACGACACCAAGGTATGTTGGTTTGTCCGTATGGTCCAGTTTGTTGCCATTCCAGGTGACATTCAGCTTCCTGTTTGCCTGTTTTGTGTGGAGGTGGAAAGCGCTAACCTGTGTCTTAGATGGATTTGGTTTGAGGGAGTTCTCTTTATAGTATTCAGACATTACGTGTAGCAAGCTTTCTAATTTCCCTTCTACTTCCTCGAAGCTATTTCCTTGCACTGTAATGGCCAGATCATCGGCATACAAGAAATGGGTAGTACGTTCCGGTGTTGGTTGATCATTGGTGTATAGGTTAAATGGTAGGGGGGCCAGCACACTGCCCTGGGCGAGACCATTCTTTTGTCGACGCCATCGGCATTTTTTTCCCGTCCAGCATTACATAGAACTGTCTGTTTTGCAGCAGAGATTCAATGATTTTTGTGAACTGATGATCCTTAAATGTGCAGTACAGTTTTTCCATGAGCTTTCTGTGGTTGATGGTGCCGTATGCAGAACTTAAGTCCACCAATGCTACACCTGTTATTTGTTTGTTTTCAAACCCTTCCTCTATGTGTTTTGTGAGTGCTAGGATTTGACTGGTGCATGATTTCCTGGGTCTGAATCCAGCCTGTTGGGGAATGAGCTTTCGGTCTGCGATATTTGCTGTGCGGTTTAGGATTATTCGCTCGTACAGTTTGTACAGATGGCACAGGAGTGCTATTGGGCGGTAGTTTTTCGGCTGACCTGCGTCTTTCGGAAGGTACTCAAAAATTGATATGTTTGTAATATTTCTATATTCTTGAATATTCAACATATAAATAAATAGTAGCACTCCCAATAGAAGAGTTCACAATAAAAGTGCTTTCAGTGCCAAGTGCTGTTCTTCACTGATGACCCTGCTTTCGGATTTGGACTAGAGAGTGGTTACAACACAAAAATGTTTTCTCTTACCTTCAGACATGACTCATTCTCTCCTCCCATACTGTCGTAATACACAAGTGTCTGCTTTCGGAAATCCACAGCTGCCATACACCAGTGCGTTCCCAGGTGAACCGGAATTATCAAAATGTCATGTTTGAATACATCTACCTGTGGCAAAATGACAAAACTTAGCATTTCAGATCACACAACAGAGGAATTAAATCCCATTACCAAATGATAGCATTATGTTGTGAAACAGATTTAAAATACACACACACACACACACACACACACACACACACAAACACACACACAAGCACCCCTCCATGATGAAAATAAACCTGTAATAAGAATGCTATTACTCAGACAATACATCTGCCCAAGACTGGTCAAGCATTTCCCACTGGTTATTTTGCATGTTAAATTCAAACAGTTGTAAAAGCTACACACAACTGCAGTGAGAATCATGGAATCTCACCAAAACAAGGATTTTTATCAAGGGTTTCATATTTGTGGACCAATCAAATGTAAAAGAAAGGATTAACACCAGAATAAACACACATTCAAGTGTAATTTTCTAGTCTCTTTCCTAACCCCCATCCTCTTCCATTTTCAGCTGTTAAGGGTATACGGAATGAGTTTTTCGGTGAAAAAATCGATTTTTGGGTAAATGCCTTTGCGAAAAATTTAGACTCTCCCGTTTAATACCATGTATAAAATATTTGGATGATGTGAATAGAACTATTTTAAATAATTTTTTAAAATAATTTCGACACACTATGTTCCGCAACTTGTATACGAGGTGCGAAATATACCTGATATAGACAGCCTTGCCAGAGATATAATTGAGCACAAGAGAGTTAGCTTTTCTGTTGGCTACACTCCTAGACAGTTGACAATAGATTCTGCACCATTTGTATTGTTTCCTTTGTGAGTACATCCATGTCATTGTTGTGAAAGTCGTATGCGGAGACGTCATTGAGTTTTCTTTCCTTCAACACGCCAAGACCTAGTCTGAAGGTATTTAGAAAGTGTGTACATTGGCGCAAGAAAGTAAAGTGTACTAAAAATTCGTCTGATTCATCAGTATCTGATGTCCCAGTAGCGACTAACCTCAACACTGGTAGTGATACATTGAGTGATGCTGCTGCCACTACACCGGAAAGTGCTTCAAGAAGAAAACTAGCTGGAATTGAAGAAGAATACAAGAAAATAAATGCTGGGACTACAAAATATGAGGTAATTAACGTCTCTTTATTATCAGACGTTTTGGAGAACAATGTGTGCTGCAAACAATGTGGAAAATGTGGTGTTTCATTGAAAACAAACTTAGATGTAGGACTTGCTTGTGAATTAGAGTTGATGTGCAGTTATTGCAAACACAGTGTTACTTTCTTCAATTCCTCACTTGTTACTGCAGATACAGGTAAACAATACAATATGAACATTAGACTGGTTTATGGATTACGGTGTATAGGAAAGGGCAGGGCTGCAGGTGCCATGTTGTGTGGTGTGATGAACCTCCCTCCTCCATCTTCAAAATTTAACAAACACATAATTGCATTAGGCTCTGTTGTAGAAGATGTGGCACAGGAAAACATGAAAGATGCTGTTGAGGAAGCAGTTGTTGAAAATAATAATAGCAGAGACTTGTCCATAGCTTTTGATGGAAGCTGGCAGAAGAGAGGCCACACATCTCTGAATGGTGTAGTAACAGCTACAAGTGTGGACACTGGTAAGGTAGTTGATGTGGCAATACTTTCCAAGCATTGCAGATGCAAGGAGAAAATGAAAAATAAACATGAAGAGGAATGCATGGCAAATTACTATGGGTCAAGTGGTGGTATGGAAGTTGCTGGTGTAAGAAGTATTTATCAACGCCCAGTAAAATGGTACAACGTTAGATACATAAATTATCTTGGAGATGGTGACTCAAAGGCTTTCAAAGAAATTGAGGAACTGAGACCCTATGGTAACGATGTGAATATTTCCAAACTGGAGTGTGTTGGCCATGTTCAGAAAAGGATGGGATCAAGACTTCGACGGCTCAAGGCTAGCATGAAAGGCAAGAAATTGAGCGATGGAAAAACTTTAGATGGGAAAAATAGACTGACAGATGCTACAATAGATCATATTCAGAAGTGCTATGGTCTAGCAATAAGACAGAATACAGCAGATGCAGAATTAATGAGAAGAGCAGTCTGGGCTCTGTTTTTTCATACAGCTTCAAACAATGAGAATCCCCAACATGGGCTATGTCCAAAAGGAGACGATAGTTGGTGCAAGTACAACAGTGGCAAGGTAACTAAGAAACAATACAATCACCCTCATCACCTGCCACCTGCCATAATGGATGAAATAAAACCAATATTCCGAGACCTCGCAGATATTAGTCTACTAAAGAAATGTATTCATGGCCGGACTCAAAATCCAAATGAGTGTGTGAACCATGTGATATGGAATAGACTACCTAAAACTGTGTTTGTGGGTATAAACACACTTCACTTTGGCGTTTATGATGCTGTTTCATCATTCAATCAGGGCAATATAACAAAGTGCAAAGTTCTGCAGAAGTTGGGGCTCTGTGTAGGGCTACGAACTGCCGCAGCTATGCTTTGTTTGGACAAGGAACGGCTCAGGTCTTCAGATAATGCCATAAAAGTATATTCAAAGATGGCTAGACAGCATAGCAGAGCTATCAAGAGGAAGCTGTTGGGACGATACTGATGATACAAGCTATGGAGCAGGCTTTTACTGAAGTAAAAACTTTGAAGCTAATTTCCCGTAACTTTAGTTTTTTTGTGTATAAGGTACATTTTCTCAGGGCCTATTTATAGTAGAAAGATGAAATTTTCTGTAGTTGTTCCTTAAGACCTTCTAATATATCTGAATTAAAAGATATGTGGAATTATTTTGTATTAATGGATGTAAATTTTAAAATACTTGTTAAAATGTATAACTTTTTTTCACATTTACAAAAATAAAATATCTGAAAAACTATACATTATTTTTTCAAAATTAATAATTCAGCATAAAAGCAGAACACATCTCTGCATTCTGTGAAAAAATCAAGAGTATCGTCCAAATAACGAATGAGAAAATGTTCCTAACTTTTAGCTCAATTTAACATTGTAAGCATAGGGCGTTCCGTATACCCTTAAATGTAGAGTGCTGAAGATGGAACTTTTACATTTAAATGTGAAAGTTGAGTGGCAAAAAAAAAAAGAAGAAAAGGAAGGAAGATTTAGAGTTAAATATCCCCTTGAGGAAGAAGTCATTACGGGCAAAATGGAAACAGAATCAAAGTCAAATGGCTTGAGAAAGGTGAGTTTTCTATACAATTTATTTAGATCTACATCTACAACCATACTCTGCAAAACACTATGAAGTGCATGGCAGAAGGTATGTCCCAATTTAACAGTTGTTAGGACTTTTTAGCATTCCATTAACATATGGTACAAGGGAAGAATGACTGCTTAAATACTTCTTTACATGCTGTAATTAGTCTTTGCCTCTGTGATCTCCATGGGAGTGATACAGACGGGGTTGTAATATATTACTGGATCCATCATGTAAAGATGTTTCAAGACACTTTCTAAGTATGTTTTTGGGAGACAGTTTATGTCTAGTGGCCATTTGTACCGCCCTTCTTCATAGCCATCAAATATCCAAGTCAATCCTATTTGATACAGGTCCCACACCCCGAGCAACATTCTAAGATGGGTTGCACAAATGTTTTGAATGCAGTCTCCTTTGTAGATTGATTGCACTTCCTTACTATTCTGCCTGTGAATCACTGTCTGTCACCTGATTTATGTGTAACTGAGCCTATATGGTTGTTCCATTTCACATCCCCATAAATTTTTTCACTCATCCATTTTTTTGAGTTGGCTGATTCCAACTGTGACTCACTTGCAATAAACACTATTTCAGGTCACTTCTGGTAAGCTATTTTTGTCCCACTGGGCATTATCAAGCAATTTGGAGGTAAGAACAACAACAAAAGTTGTGGACACTTCAATTAAAAGAAGAAGTAATAATAAAACACAGGACAGTGACCACAAGGAGATGCAAAGTTCGTGTGACAAGGCAGAAAACTGATGATGAAAATGACTACAAAAATATCCAACACTATGTTCAAGAATCATTTAAGCAGTACGTTAGGAAAGACTCAAACAGCAGATCTGGTACTTCTATAGGTGGGTTATGGTCAATAGCATATGCAAGTCTGACAAAATTCATAATACGAAATATATACTATTGTATGCACTCACTTTTCTTATTAAGATCTCAGGACTAGCAAGCTACATTAAATCTCTCCTCTACACAGAATCTATGGCTGCCATTGGAGTTAATCAACGAGCCAGCAGGACGTTGGTGAGATACAACAATTTGTGATACTATCACAGTGTGGTGCTAACAGATTATGTCCATAATGGGCAAACTGTCATGGGAGCACACTACAGAAATCTCCTAACGCATTTACAGGAGCCTGTTAAGACAAAGGCAACTAAAGTTGTCCGAAGGAGTGGTTTTGCTGCATCACAATGCCCCAGCTCATTCTGCACAAAACACAGCCCCCTATTCTGCTTCTTTTGGCTGTCAAATGTGAACTCCCCCTCCACCTATTCTCCTGACATGGCACCCATAAACTAGTGACTTCGTCCTCTAGGATAAAGAAATCATTATGTGGTGGCAGTCATTCCAGACTGATAATGAGGAAAAAATGAAGAAGTCACTAGGTACTGGGTGCTGTGTCAGGAAAATATGGGGAGGGGAAGTCCATATTTGATAGCCCAAAGAAGCAGCACAAGTGGCTGTGTTTTGGGCAGAATGAGCTAGGAGAAAACCAAGTCACAAAAAAACTTTGGAAAAATGTCAACAAAAATATCAGAGTGTCTCTACAAAACATTCCTGAAGACATATGGAGAAATGAAAGAATCTCACAATAATGGAAGAGGGCCATCAACCACCCACTCCACAAGAAAGGGTCCAAAACAGACAACAGCTACAGAGAGATCTCACTCACTTAGTAAAATATGAACAAGATATTCTCTAAAATCCTACTAAACACAGCAGAACCCAACTATACTATCAACTTGGAGATTACCAGCAAGTTTAAGGAAAGGAATATCCAGCCCAGAAAAAAAAAAACTAAACCTAAAAAACATAATGGCCCGCCAAAAATCAAGTGGAAGACAATATGTATCCATTTTCGTGGACTTGATAGACCAGAGACAAGAAATCCCTCATTCCTGTACTAAAAGAACTAAATGTAGACAATATAACCACACCCCCAGCCAGAGAAACCCTTACCAACGTATACTCGAGAGCTATCTTTGGCTCTTTTGAGATTAAAAAAACTGGCGTACAGCAAGGACACAGACTCTCCCCACTGCTATTTAACTACATCCCAGAAAAAGTGACAGTGGAACACAAAGTCCTGTAGTTGAATCCTTCTAGGAACAAAACACAAAAGCATCAAAGTCAACTGCCTAGTTTTTTCAGATGATGCGGGCTTACTGGCCGAGACCTGGAAAGATGCCAAAAACCAGACACCTTCAAACTACAAAAATGGGCACAAAGAATAGATCTCAATAGCTTGTTCAAAAAGACCAAGATAACTGAAAAAATCAAAACATTTTAAGGTGATAGAACAACAAATTTCTAGAAGAACTGATCAGCTGTAATGGTCTCGAGACAACAATGGAATCTACAAGAAATAAAGCTTAACTGGCCTTCCACCTCACCAGAAACACATTCTCTTACGGAATGCAACAATAAGACGTTATATAACGGTAATCAAAGTGGAATGCCTTACAGAGAGTCAAAACATTGTCCATACCAATTGTGGCCAAAAGGCTGGAGATCAAAGAAAGGAAAATAGTAAGAAAAATCCTAGCCCCTCAAGCACCATAACAACAACCTAATCCACATTCAAAATGAAGCCTTTTACCAAATAACCCAAAATCCCTCAAACACAATGACGAAAAGAAAAAGAAGATGGATTTCATGGACATGTCCTAAGAATGAATCCCAAAGACCAACCCCTGCCCCTCCCCTTGGCTAAAAGAAAAGCAATAAATATTAAAAACTTACAAAGTGGTTGACCTAATGTACTCCAAAGTCAGGTGAAATGAAAAAGGAAGAAAGTAGTAACTAATAAAACCTCTCACAATTGCAAAATGCTGTTGTTATCATTGTCTACACCAGGGCTTCCAAACGTGTGGTCCACAGACCCCTTAGGGGTCCGCCGGCTCTTTCTAGGGGGTCCGCGGCCCCCTTTCACCAAATCGTGTAAAATAATGAGTAAAATTATTGAATAAAAATGTGAAAATCAAATCCGTCACTATTTTTTTTTCGTGTGATAAACATGTGTACTTTTACTTCAGGTCGTATTCCGAAGCAGCCTTCACGGTTCCTAAGTGAGAACGCTTACTCATTTAGTGCTGGCGAATGCGGCTTCTCTGATCGACTGTTTCGCAACAATGCGGGGGTCGTTTGTGCGCCAGCTCATGGCGCTAGATGCGCTGAAACCTTTTACGCATGCGCGGAGCGAGCTTTGTCGACCAATCACAGCGCTCGCTGGCACGTATGCGGCCCCGGGCATCATTAAATGTTAAACTTGCTTTGTCAGTGCACTACCTATTTCATAAGTCGATTTTTGACCATTTTATTACTTCTAACATGGATCGGTGGCTGAAGTCAGGATCATTGAAGAAGGGTGCAGTTTCTCCATCGCCTTCACAACAAGGGAAGTTTCCAGTTGAAATGAAGGAGGAGGGAGGACAACCAAAGGAAGAACAATCACAAGAAGCTCCACAGCCGGATTTATTATGTGAAAACGCTGCAAATACTCTATTGGTTGCAACATCCTGTGGAAGTGGAATAACCAAGAAGCGTAAATACAACGAAAGCTATTTAGAAATGGGCTTTATGGAGACAAAGGAGGGTAAAGCTCAGGGTGTAATTTGTGCGCGAGTCCTTCCGAACAGTTCAATGGTTCAAGTTAAATTGCGCCATCATTTTGAAGATACTCACCCGGATTTCCAGGCTAAAGACATCGATTTTTTTTCAAAAAGAATAGTCCTGAACTAGCTGTTTCTCAGCATTGCATGCAAAAACAATTAATTAAAATTCATTAAAAGCTTCTTTCTTGGTTAGTTATCGAGTGGCAAAAACAGGCAAAGCTCATACCATTGCAGAAAATCTAATAAAGCCGTGTGTTAATGATATTGTTTCTTGCATGCTAGATGAAAAGGCAGTAAAGCTTGTATCTTCGGTGCCATTATCAAACAATACTGTCAAGAGATGTATTGTTGACATGTCAAATGATGTGAAAGACACTCTTGTTTCTTGCATACAACACAATTCATTTTCTCTGCAGATAGATGAATCCACTGATGTTGCAGGATTAGTTATTTTATTGGCTTCTGTCCATTATGAATATTCTGGATGTTTTGAGGAGGACCTCTTATTGTGCAGACCACTACCGGCCAACGCAACAGGTGCTGAAATATTCCGTCTACTGGATGATTTTTTAAGGACTAACAAAGTTTCATGGTCTGATTTCATAGATGTGTGCACAGATGGTGCAAAAGCTATGACGGGTCCTACGGTCAGAGGAATAACGAAAATAAAAGCAACGCCAAGAGTTGCAGCAGCAGTCATTGTGCTCTCCACAGATATGCTTTAGCTACGAAACGAATGCCTGTTTCGTTCAAGAAAGTTTTAGACGAATCTATTCATATCATTAACTACATAAAATCAAGGCCATTGAAGTCAACACTTTTCACATTACTGTGCGAAGATATGGGAAGCCTTCATCGTTCCCTACTTCTCCACACAGAAGTGAGGTGGTTCTCACGTGGGAATGCACTCTCTCGGTTGTACGAATTAAGATTGGAAGTCTTAGCTTTCCTTTTGGAGCATAACACCAAATTAGCAGACCTTATTAATTACGAAAACTGACAGTGTATACTTGCCTATTTGTCAGATATTTTCTCCAAAATGAACTAAATGAATATTTCACTCCAAGGGAAAAGTGAAACACAGGTCACTGCTATCAACAAAGTTCGAGCATTCAAGAGGAAAATCATTTTTTGGGCAGAGAGTGTCGAGGAAGGGGATGTCAAGTGTTTTCCTCTTCTCAAGGAGTTTTTGAAAAACAAAACATTGACGCTTGGAAAGAATTTGTTTCATCAAATCTTGGAATATCTCCGAAGCTTGATGTCATTGTTGGAGCATTATTTCCCAGCAGCTGAAGATGAGAAGATGTAGAAATATGAATGGGTGGTCAACCCATTCACTGTATCCAAAAGCTGAACATTCTATCATCAAATCAATATGAGTTGTTGATAGAAATTGCCACAGACCTTACCTTGAAATCAAGTTTTGACATTGACAGTTACTCACACTTTTTGGATCCGTTTGGATAACAAGAAACACTACCCCCTTGTTGAAGAGGTGAAACGTGTACTTCTTCCGTTTGCCACAATGTACATGTGTGAATCTGGATTCTCGATCTGTGCTGCCCACAAAAGTAAGTACCGAAGCTGTCTAGATGCGGAACCAGACATCCGTCTCCATTTGTCAAGAATTGAACCCAACTTTTCAAAATTGTGTCAGCAGAAGCACCCTCAACCATCACATTAGGATTCCATTATTATTCCTACAGAGTCATCTATAGTAAAGAAGAAAGCATTTTTCTTTGTAGATGATCACTGAACGTACCTGAACTATGACTCTGTAGGAACTTTGTTTCTGTCTTCTATCATTTACAAAATAATTATTAATTGAATTCTGTTGGCATTGATAGTTTTGTTACGAAAATTAAAATGATCTCTAAAGCTAATTTCTTTTCTTTACAATATATTCCATCCTCTCAGTTACAAATATGGCCTGCCTATACTTCAGTTACAATTACTTGCTATTATTCTGACACTATATTGTGCCAACTGGCTGCGAGCGTAAACAAATGAGGACTTTTCACGTGCCACCTCGTAAAAGGTAAACCTCCTCTGCCAGAATTGTTTCCTTTGAGAAAAAAAGTCATATGTTCTGTGAAATGCTTTGTCTTCTTATATAAAAATAAGAGAGTCTGTTTGTTTGTTTTCCTAATTTGTTTACAGTCGAGACTGACTGCCACGATATAGTGTCCAAGTAGTAGTTGAAGTTGTCAGCTGTGGCTAAACTGTTGCCACGCCGCCCGTCAGTTGCCAGCTACCAACTGGCAGTACACTGTTGCAACGCCGCCTGCTAGCTGCCGGCTATGGACTGACAGCTGCCGTTCAGTAGATACGCAAAGACGTAAAAATAACTAGACTTTTCGAGCTGTTTACATGAGTAAGAAAATCGATTGTGGAACTGGAAAACGGCTTTATAAAAGCAGATTTCCAGACTCGATTTTGAAGTGTTTATCTGACCAACCAAAAGTGGAACTGGGAAATCGGCTTATGAAATCCGGTTTTGGAAACGCATGTAAACTGGGTGACTGTATTCCCACACATTGCACAACAGATGTCATAATAGTCCTTTAAAGGCAATTCATTGGACTCTTTTCGTTTGTGATGTGTTTGTATCCCGAATCATGGGTCTGCTTCTTTTCTTCACAGCCGTGCAGAATGGCCGCAGAGTCTTAGGCGCCATGTCGTCGTGGATTGCGCGGCCGCTCCCGCCAGAGGTTCGAGTCCTCCCTCGGGCGTGTGTGTGTGTGTGTGTGTGTGTGTGTGTGTGTGTGTGTGTGTGTTGTCCTTAGCAGAAGTTAAACTTAGGTTAATAGTGTGTAAGGCTAGGGACTGATGGCCTCTGTAGTTAAGTGCCATAGACATACATTTGAACATTTTTCTTCGGATTTCACGAAAAACCACACACACTCACACATTACGAAATATGCATGCTCCTTACACAACAGTAGCCAAACAGTGGAAGTGAACAGACCACAAGTGGCAGCTTGTCAACAGCGAACAGTTTGGACGTGACGTTGATTGCTCTTGGAGGAAGGCAGCTCCAACGTGTGAGATGTCAGTTAGCAAGTAATTTTAATCAGGCTATAGTGTGTTGAACAAAGGGAGTAAATCCACTAGTAAGTGTCTGGATAGAGTGGGAATTCAAATTGGATCGTTAATTTCAAGTTGTTTTGATTCATCTCTAAACCAAAGACTATTGATACTTCGGGAGGGGGTGGGGGTGGGGGGGGTCATTGGGAACATGGCACTTGCATTAAGAAGCTTTCAGTTTCCACGGGTTTCGCTCTGAAATTTGAAGTTACTGTGCTCTTGACTGACTAGGGGTCCGCCATGGATTTTCGACTGAAGAAGGGGTCCGCCAGCTGAAAAGGTTGGGAAGCCCTAGTCTACACAATTAATACTGAACATTTAATTAATAAAATTTATGATTCTCAGTGAAAATGAAAGTGGAGCACATGCATTTGCATGTTGACTGAAAAGGGACTATTATTGCAGTATATTAGAAGGACCAATGAAATTATACATACAGTGCTCATGTTCATTCCTCATAGACCAACTGAGAATTTTATAAAGCCAACATTTCAAGAGCATAATAAATGTTCAAACAAAATCTTACCACTCTAGTCCATTTCTTGACACTTTCATAGCCACATTTAATCAGTTTTGGGAAGAAAAATGTGTCATACGCATACACTTCTGGTTCCCTATTCTGTCTCCCTCTTTCTGTTAAAAGTTTCAAGTAGAAATTCACAATCTGAAAGAGAGGGAATAGTTGTAACAAGTCAGTTAACATACTGATCAAACAACAACATATCTATCTATGTAAGTGGTAATTAGAATTGTCAATACATACAATAGCAACTCTTAATGGCATTGGATGAACCAAAAAAACCAATGGGCACTAACAAGTTTTTAAATTATGAAAATGGCACAAATATTAAATGACAAATGTGATTAAAAATAATACTAACATTGTGATGAACATATATACAAATTTAATTAAAGAACATTACTTTATCATTCAGCCAGTTCGTCCCAGATAAAGTAGCTAAATCACCACGAGTTATCTGCAAGCCAAATCCTTCAGCCACCACCTCTGCATCAGTGTCCCTGCATTCGGCATCCAAATCATCCTGCAAAGTTAAAATTGCATTACTTATCACAATTCCTTGTTCAACATAGCCCACTTTAGTAGCTGCAGAAAATTTACATCTTAGCAATTCTTTTGACAAGCAGAAGTTAAAATAACACCAAAGATGATAAAGTGGGAAAATAATAATTGCTGATATGTTTTCAGATGTCCAGTACAGTTTTCATTTCATATTTTGGACAGCTGACCTATCCATAAGCAGTGCTTTTATATATAAACTGTCTTCTGGACAGACAGTGTGACTTTATTCCTGTCATGTAAGGGACATTAGTGCAGTAACTACAGTGGCAGCTTCAACTACTAACTGTAAACAATGGATGTACGAAAATGAGTGTGCGATGTTTTTCCCACATACTTTGACTCCTGAACATAAACAACAATGTGCGGACACCTGCTGTTGACTTGACTGAAATATAAAATGCCAACAGTTCTTTTCTGGAGAGGGAGGGTGGATTGAGAGACCATGAATAACAAGATATAGTGTTATCAACATAAACCAATCACACAACAACCCAAAGGAAGACTTTTCTGACAGTTTTACAGGGTTGCACGAACATTCCGTGCATCATACTCGAGTGGCAGAGACTACGCAGAATATCTGAAGCATTAAAACCATCATAATGTTTCTCTACTTTTATTAATCCAATCTCGAAACACTTTGGGCTGATGGTGTACTTTATGTCTGAAACCCAAGCACCCTGTGAGATATTGATAGTGTCATGTTGCTACTTATATTCGGTTTGACTTACTTTGATGCACGTTTGTTTTCCAGCATGAACATACCACGAAACCCCCTTCCCCAAAATACACACACAGTGTTATTTGGCTCTAGCATTAATTACTATCTACATGCCTCTGTACAGGCTCTGATTTCTCATTTACATAGTCCTTACATGAGGTGTACATTGATGGCAATAGGTCTGTTGCCAATGCCAGTTCTCTAAATTCTTCCAATAGTATTACACAAAAAGAATATTATCTTCCGTCCAGGGATTCCCAGTCAAGTTCGAAGAGGCATTTCCATTGCACTCTCACACTGATCGAACCTACTGGTAACAAATCTAGGAGCACCTCTGAATCACTTCAATGTCTTCCTTTAATCTGATCTAGTGGGAATCTCAAAGAATGTGTCACATTCTGGATGTAGTCCTCTTTACAAATCAGTTACACTTCCCTAGAATTCTCACAATAAATTGAAGTACACCATTCACCTTCCCAACAACCGACCCAATGTGCTCACTCCGCTTCATGTTGCTTTGCCATGTTATGCCTAGATAATTAATCTACGTGACTGTGTCAACCAACATACCACTGTGAAACTTCCAGGCAGATTAAAACTGTGTGCCGGACCGAGACTCGAACTTGGGACCTTTGCCTGTGAACCTTCGCAGAAGAGTTTCTGTGAAGTTTGGAAGTTAGGAGATGAGGTACTGGGAGAACTGAAGCTGTGAGGACGGGTCACGAGTCGTGCTTGGATAGTTCACACGGTAGAGCACTTGACCGTGAAAGGCAAAGGTCCCGAGTTCGAGTCTCGGTCCGGCGCACAGTTTTAATCTGCCAGGAAGTTTCATATCAGTGCACACTCTGCTACATAGTGAAAATCTCATTCTGGAAACATACCACTGTTTTTGAATATGACTGGTTCTCCTACTCTTCTTCATTAATTTACATTTTATGCATTTAGAGAAAGCTTCCATTCATCACACCGAGCTGAAGTTCTGTAAATGTCATCCTCCATCCTCCTATAAACCTTAATGATGACTTTTATGTATCCTATCCATCAGATTGTTTATGTAACCAGAGAACAAGAGCAGTCCCAAGACACTTTCCTGGCGCACTCTTAATGGTATCTTTGTCTCCGTCAAACACTAACTGTCAGGGACATCATACTGGATTCAATTACTTAAAAAGTTGTCAAGCCACTTACTTATCCAGATGCTTGGACCTTCTTTAACATTGGCACTGTAAACATTTTCCAGAAATCTGCAAATATGGACTCTGCCTATTGCAGTTCATCTGTGGTTCACAGGATAAATTCATGCTTACAACAACACACAGACTATTCTCTTCTCAGAATCTTCTGCAATTTGCAGAACACGCAGGAGCCTCACAAGCTGGAATTGAGTCACTCGAGTGTTTTACAAGCCTCCAGGAGTATCTGGAGTCACTCTGTCCGCAGGGCTTTGCACTGCTGCTGATGTGGCAGAACAGGGGATTCGTGAAGTGAACACACCAGTAGTGGTCTCTCGGATGTACAAACAGAGAATTTACATACTTTCCATCTCAATTCCAATAACTTTTTCCTTGATACTTTTCAACTGATGCATTTACTCCTATAGGAGTTGGACACAAATGTGGAAACACTGCAAGAAATGCATGCTTGAACACAAATGCAGATTCTAGCCAAGCCTGCACGTTTATCTGTTCTATTTGACCACAATGGCACCTGTCTGAGTGTCA
Source organism: Schistocerca nitens (assembly GCF_023898315.1). NCBI lineage: Eukaryota > Metazoa > Arthropoda > Insecta > Orthoptera > Acrididae > Schistocerca > Schistocerca nitens. The sequence continues at coordinate 109,595,777 of NC_064623.1, forward strand.
GTCTTAGTCAGAACAGTGTTCTGTGTAGTTGCAGAGTGCATTATGTCAGAGCTAAGTGAATTTGAATGTGGGTGAACCCATCGCAGTATGTATATGCAGACAAGAATTTAAAAAATTCCTGGATTTTACTTGAATTTCACCGTTGAAACCACACTTTTTACCAGGTGAAAATAAACTTTTTCCCAGGGGCTATTCCATGCCAAGTGGTCTATTTTTGGAAAAAGTTCCCGTATGGTCATCAAGGATTTTGCTGAAATTTTGTGTGAAGTTTTGCACATGTTCCAAATGTACTTGCTCAGATATAGTCATTTGTTTGACCCCATAGTGCAGCCATCAACAGTGCAGCCATGAGTTTTCATCAACTTTGAGACATAATATCTCTGGAAATATTTTCTTTTTTTTTAATATAAAACTGTAAATTATAAACATAATAATGTATCAACACAAGGTCTTCAAATATAAAATTTCATTCTCTTACTACTTTCCTATAGTTTACAAACTGGAGGCAAAGTTCAGGATTTTTCTAAATATGCCAAAAATGTCTATTTTTGGTATACTCTTACAAAAAAGTGTGTTCTGCAAATTCTTTTAAACCATTTTCATTAGAAAGGCCATGTTCTAAAACTCCTAAAAAAACTCTATTTGGTTTTGCAATGCAAACATATAAGACCGTAAAAAAAAGAACGAGAAAGGGTCCATATTCCAATGGTACTCAAATCTGGCATTTTTACTATGTTCTACATTTGTTTATCACACTCTGTGGAAATAATATCAAAAGTCCTGACTACTAGGAAATGAGCTCAAGTCAGAAAAAATACAAGTAAGTAGACTTACTTGTTGTTTTTGAAGTTGTCTACAACATTCAGCTACAAAAAAAAAAAAAAAAAAAAAAAAAAAAAAAAAAAAAAAAAAAAAAAAAAAAAAACTCTTTCTATAAAAAATGTAATGAAATAAGGAATACAATAAAAAGAAAAAAGTTTTATCTTTTTTGTGGCTCTAATAATCTGAGGTAATCACATTTGAAAAGTGCAATTTTTTGGGTTCTACCTTACCAAAATTAATTCCGAAACAATCGCATCAGTGACATCTGGCCAACAGTATAGTTTTCTTTGTGACATTCTACAGCAAATTAATGAAACTCGTAAAAAATGCAAGTAGCTTGAAGCAAATGTAAGTTTAGGATCCTAAAAGAAACCTCTCCTAGTTTTGGCCTCTGGCACTTATAGAAATGTATGATCGGTTTGGGATCCTGTGTAAAGAAGCCCTTATCAGGGTTGGGAACCTATGGTGAAGAAACTCACTTTAGGCTGCTGTTGCACAGCTACTGGATGTGGCACCTATGGTGATGGAGATGCTCGTTTTCTAACTTTAAAAGGAACCAGCAATGGTTAAGCCACCATAGAAACACATTTATATGGTTTTTCATGTGTACACTGATGTCCCATATCAACCGCAAACTAAGCTAACACAAAGTACGCTATACCATAAACCAGAATTAAAGTAGCACATCACTAGCATTACACAACAAAAAGACACAATAATTCTCTACAACATGGATCAATTCAAAAACACGTCAGGAAGGCTGCTGTGAACTTGACCAAAATTTTCCACAATGTATGCTGCAGATGTTATGCAACAATTTTATTACAACAATCTCCACTGCTTTGGTAATGCACAGTTAAATTGTGAAGTTAATAACCAGTTTCATTCTGTAGCTATAGCAGAAAAACCAGATGAAATATGTCACAATGAATTGTGACAAAAACACCCCTTTCTTGGAGTTTTTAGAGTTATTCGGTATTTACTTCACTTCCTAGTCATCGAGACTTTTGATATATTCTTCCCCAGACAGTACCAAACAATTTTAGAACATAATAACAGATTTCAGATTTAATTTGAGTACCAGCCGAATTGGGACATTTTCAATGCACCTGCAACTTGTTGATGCTTTTTAGGGTCTTATATGCTCACATTTCAAATGCAAATACAGTTTTTAGGTAGTTCAGAACATGGCCTTTCTTATGAAAACTCTTTAATAGAGTTTGTAGAAGACACTTTTTTGTAATAGTGGGTCAAAAATAGCTTTTGTTTAAAAAATAAAAGAAAAATCATCAACTTTGCACTCAATTTATAAACTATACGAAAGCAATAGGGGGGGAATCGCCACATCATTCAACAGATTCATAATAATGTAAAGAGCAGCGGTCTGGAAAATACCAATCTCCTGCTTACAGATGGTAAAATATAAAAACCTAATAAATTATTATTTTAGAATAATTTTATATAATGCTAATAATAATAATAATTATAATTATAATAATAATAACTTGTCTAAACAGGGCCTTTTACAGTAGGCTGTGAAGTGCACTTTGCGACAAAGTGATATTATATTTTTTTTATTAGCACTTTATCATCTAAAGTTCAAACAGAAACCCTAATTGTTTAATAAGAAGAAGCTTTCTTGTTTCAAACATTGATTTTCATTAAAATATATACTTACTCATAATGTTTAGCAAAAAATACAATTTTACTTGCTATCTTCTACTGCACTATATACAAGTATCACTTTTTCCTTGTAACGAATGGCATGACTTTAAATGTTATGCCAATAAAACTACAATTTAAATACACAAGGTACCTATTTATATTAAATTTAATGTATATAAAAAGTGCTCCCAGATGACTTAGGAGTTCTTTAATTTTATCCATTAGTGCACTTGAAATTCAGTTTCATCTCCTAAACAATTCAGAACTGTGGACGCAGCATGATCTTTTCCTGCGCTCTAAAAATGTGTCAGTACAATTTAAAATACTGTCATAAATAGCTGGTTTTCTGATCCTGAAATTTTTCCAAGTTGCTGGTCCTCCGAAGTGTTTAGTTTTGCATGAAACTCAAATGCTCCTCAATTTAAGAAATCCACTGGACATTCTCACACGTAACATAACTAGTCTTGCATAAAACGAAATTTATTCTAAAATTAGCAGTTCTCAAACCACAATTTGCAATATTTTCCCACAACCTGTTAAAAATCTAAACAGTTGTGACACCATGCTCATCGAAAACAGTCTGTTGTTACAAAATATCGCATAGTTTTTGTCCTAATGCCTTTGACACATTTTGTTGTTGGCAGAAGCTTTTGTGTATATTGTCTTTTGTTGCTGTAAATAGTACATTTTCTTTGCCACTAAAGTTTTACTTCGGAGTTATTCTCTCATATATGTTTTATTGCTGCAATATTATTCTGCAGTAGTGGGCTAAAGTAATATTCTCTGTTAGCGTATCAGTTCTTACCAGTCAAAATTACCAAAATGAAAACTAAAATAATGAAAAATTCTTGGAATTTTAAAAAATTCCAAGGTTTTTTCCAGATTTCCCAGTTGTCCCATGGCGTATCTACCCAGCCTTATCTGAGGTAGCCAAACTGTTTGGTGTTTCGAGAGGTACGGTATCGAAGATTTATATCGCATACAGGAAAAGTGGAAAACCATCATCTGCTAAGCCACGACAAGGACGGAGGCGTGTGTCAGTCACTGTCAGAGTCACAGTCACAGAAGAGGATTGTGACGAAAAGTAAGAGGGTGGCAGCTACAAAAGTTACTGCAGAAATGAATGTTGCCCTGCACACACTGTCAGCAACAAAACGATACAAAGGGAGCTCCAGAAGCAGGGAATCACAGGCCGAGCTTGAATTCCAAAACCACTTGTCAGCAACGCAAATGTCCACACTAAAATGCCCCACAGTATAAAGCTTGTTCCCCAATGGTGACACTGTATTCCAAGATGATAGGGGCAAAGTTCACAAAGCCCGCATCATCCAGGACTAATTTTGTGAGCACAAGGATGAATCGTCAGATTCTTCACAAAGAGCTGCACTGAGGAGAAGTATCGATGTCGGTCAATGAGGCCTAGCACAAAGTCGCCATTCCAAAACATTTCAAAGGTGTTCTATAGGATTCAGGTCAGGAAGCTTTGCAGGCCAGTCCATTACAGGGATGTTATTGTCATGTAACCATTCCTCCACAGGCTGTGCATTATGAACAGGTGCTCGAACGCGTTGAAAGATGCAATCGCCATCCCCGAATTGTTCTTCAACAGTGGGAAGCAAGAAGGTGCTTAAAACATCAATGTAGGCCTGTGCTGTGATAGTGCCACACAAAACAACAAGGGGTGCAATCCCCCTCTATGAAAAACACAACCACACCATAACACCACCGGCTCCGAATTTTACTGTTGGCACACTGGCAGATGACGTTCACTGGGCATTCGCCATACCCACACCCTGCCATCGGACCGTCACATTGTATACTGTGACCCTGTCTCCACACAATATTTTTCAACTTTTCAGTCGTCCAATGTTTATGCTCCTTACACGAAGTGAGGCATTGTTTGGTATTTACTGGTGTGATGTATGGCTTATGAGCAGCAGGTCGACCACAAAATCCAAGTTTTGTCACATCCCGCCTAACTGTCATAGTACTTGCAGTGGATCCTGATACAGTTTAGAATTCCTGTGTGATGGTCTGGATAGATGTCTGCCTGTTACACATTACGACCCTCTTCAACTGTCGGCGGTCTTCGTCAGTCAACAGATGAGGTCGGCCTGTATGCTTTTGTGCTGTACATTTCGCTTCATGTTTCCACTTCATTATCACATCGGAAACAGTGGACCTAGGGATGTTTAGGAGTGTGGAAATCTTGTATACAGATGTACGACACGAGTGACACTCAATTATCTGACCACGTTCGAAGTCCGTGAGTTCTGCGGAGCACCCCACTCTGCTGTCTCACTATGTCTAATGACTACTGAGGTCGCTGATATGGAGTACCTGTCAGTAGGTGGCAGCACAGTGCACCTAATATGAAGAACGTATGTTTTTGGGGGTGTCTGGATACTTTTGATCACATAGTGTATCTTATCAAATTATTCTAGTAACAATTTATCAAAGTGCTATTATTTACCCAAAATTTTGGAAGTACGGGTCAGTTACATTTTCCTCAACTGAACACACCAGCACTACAGGCGGACAACTGAATAAGTGCTGATTATGTATTGTGCTTAAACCAGTTCCAAGTGCAAGGATTACGAATCAGCAGACAGAATGGTACTTACCAAAAGTGAAACTCGGCAGTATTTTGATAAACTGGACAATAATGAAGTGAGGTGCAAAATGTGTTTCAAAATTTGAAGTCTTCAGGAATACTACATGCACGAATATGGGTTTAAGGTAATGCCTCACAAGTACATCAAGGTAAAATTATTTACTTAATCAGAGTGTGAATAGAGTGTTAATTATTTGTTGCTATAAATATACGACTACACAGATGGAAGTAGTGCATAAATCAAAGACTTTACTTTGTGACAATAAAGCTTCAAAAATTATGATAATAGAAAGCTGTCCGAGGAAATCATATCTAAGCAACGCAATGTGTCATGATAGTGATGGCCAGAAGAATTTACTTTAAAAACTTTTGGGTATCAATCAATCATTTTCCTGATTATCTGTTCCATCCATAATTCCAAGTTTCAATTTTTTTTTTTTTTTAAATTGTAACCTGCAATGAAAATAAAGACATTGCTCAATTTAATGCTTACACTATTCTTAAAAAAGTGAAAATCGATTATCTCTCTCTACTGTATACAAGATGAATCATCTAAAACTTGCACCACAAATATTGCAGAAATGGAAAGTGCTATTGATGTGTTGATTTTCACAGAGTGGATTAGTAGTCAGGGGCTCTTATTGTTAGCCAGTCAACAGATTGTAATAAGTAAAATGTATTTTTTTCCACAAAGATACACTTTTTTAAATGGAACAATATCTATTGACATTAACAGATTAAAAGTATGGTAAATTACAATGTCAATATTGTTTGTTGCAGGATTCTAGTGCAAGTCGTTTATGAGATATTGTATTTTGAAAAGTTTCCATAGCGATAGTTATTTGCACTGTTCAACCTGCGTAGTTGCTAGCTACTATGTTGTTCTGCTTGCTTATAGTGTGCTTGTGTGTTCCTCGAGTGCACTGCAACCTGATCGTCAGTCAGTGTATAACAGTCCACGCAGCAGGTCGTCAGGAAGAGGAATTTACCAATGCAGAAATAGCCAACATCCGTGTGGTTTATGGAGAGTGTAGGAAGAATGCAGTTGGTTCTTGTACCACGTATGCGGCAAGGTATCCCAATAGATCTCAACCACCTCGGCAATTATTTTTCAATCTCTTTAAACAGTTACATGAAAGAGGTAATGTAACACCTAGGGAATATAATGAAGAAAACAAGTGACAACAGAAGAAGGATAAATTACTGTTCTTGCTGCTGTTGCAGTTGATCTGCATGTTAGCTCCCATGCTCCTCTGCAATCATATGAGGAAGTTGCATCAGTCAGGCAAGTGTTCTACACATTCTCCATTGACATAGGTTCCATCCCCATCAAATCTCTCTCCATCAACAGCTGCATGGAAACTACTATACATGGGCATTAAAACAGGATACTCCAAATGTATCACATATCTTGTTCAATGATGAAGCTGAATTTACCAATCATGGCCAGGTGAACTGCCAAAACATGCACTATTGATCTGTTGACAGTCCACGTTGGCTTCGTCAGGTGGAATGTCAGCATCTGTGGAGTGTAAACATGTGGTGTGGGATAGTGAACCATCGGTGCATAGGTCCATTTTTCATAGATACAACACTGAACATGCACAAATATTGCAGCCTCCTAATAGACCATCTTCCACAAATGCTAGAAGATGTTCCTCTGCAGACTAGGACACACCGGTGGTACCTATATGATGGCTGATCAGCCATAGTGCACAAAGTACTACAGCTTGTCTTCACAAATAGTTTCCAAATTGTTGGATTGGGCACATAGGACTTGTACATTGGCCAGCCTGTTCCCCCGATTTGACACCTGCAGACTTTTTCTGTGGAGAAAGTTGAAAGACACTGTCTAAAAGCGTGTACCACCTACATTCAATGATATCCAATGATGTATTACTGCAGCCTGCTCAGGCATCTCCTCTGAAATGCTAGCATGTGTGCAGCAATCGTTCCAAACCAGACAGGAAGCGGTGATCATTTTGAATGTAACTAGTAATGGTCAACTGTCTCATTACTGGTCAGAATCAACGTAACTAGTGTATGCACTTGTGTGTGCTACCACATGTATTGTTCAAGTGTCAGCGTAGTAACTTTTCAAAATATGATATCTCATAAACAGTTCTCACTAGAATCCTGCAACAAACACCACTGACATTTAAGTTTACTTTTAGTTTGTTAATGTCAATAGGCATTGTTCCATTCAAAAAAATGTAAGTTTGCAGAAAAAAAACGCTTTCTACGAATTATTAAAATCCATTGACTGACTAACAATACGAGCCCCTGACTACCGAGCCATTCTGTGAAAACCTCACATCAAAAGCACTTTCCATTTCCGCAATATTTGCAGAGCAAGTTTTAGGTGATTCACCCTGTATGAACTTTAAAAACAAAGACAGAGAGATTGAAGCTGATAGAAGGCATCTACTTTAATCATTTTAGTAAAGGTATGTATTGATACCAGCAGTGTCTTGATACTTTCGTTTCAATTCTCTTACAAGTATGACACGCGCGCAAGAAAGTACCAATACTTTTTGTTCCATACCATATTCAATCCACATTTCCTCCCACACAACTTCAGCCTGAAATTTAAGTGTAACTGATGTGGTCATAAAATCTCCACATCTTAGAAGTAGAGGTGACTTTTTACAACAAATGTTTTATTCAATAAATAATATGCCTGTGGTAATATAAGATATCTAGACATCAAATTACTCTGTGTGCACAACAATAATTATCTCTACAATGAGGAACGTATTCTTGGGGGGAAAATCAAACAGAACTTCAGTGCAAAAGAAGCTCATGGAGTTGAAAGTAGAAGTCATTTGTGTACTATCTCCTTGCATTTGGAACACACATGTTCATTCTCCTGATAGGGAAGAGGGATCTGTCTGAAAGGCATGAGGGACTGGGCTCAGACCACATGATGAAGGACACCCACCTATTGAGACTACGAATGTCGTAGTGATCCATTCCACCCTCAATGTTGATGCTGCACATCTCTTATGACTCCTTGCTATCTAATGATAGTGAATGAGGACCTGACACATAAATAGTAAATCCAACTCAAAATTATTGAAGGAAATAAATTATCAGATTAATTCTGTCAAGCATTTATTTTCTCATTTTTAGTGCATGTTCTGGGGGCACCTAAGGATGATGCACGACTTCCACACTTGTCATGTATATCGGGAGGGCGTGTCGTGGAGTGGGTATCAAACTTCCCAGGACTACAGCATTCCAGAACTGGGGTTGTGTTGGGGAGGGAGGTGGGGAATGGAAACAGTTCAAGTTTGTATATGAAGGAAAGGGAGTTGGCTGTTGCTTGGTGATAATCACATGTAATGAACAATAATGAGAAATGTATTTTGAATGGTTAACTGAGTCGAAAGTACTATATTTTGAGTGAATGAGGAATACGAAAACGACAGTGTTGACTACATGTCTACTGTAACTGAGAACTGCAGGAACTGAAACCGAAGTTTGTGGTCATTTAAAAACTGTGAAGCCACATTTCACATTAGTAAACAACCAGGATTGTACAGCAAAGGAAAGCAAAACTTGGGAGGCCATTTTGTGTTTCAGCTGACAGCACTAGGAATTTCATATTGTGAAGGTGAAGTATTGACCAGCCATTCTAGCTCCATGTAATTTTAACACTTTCTTGACATTCCTTTCATATGAACCAGCTGCCATATACGACATATCCCACTTTCAGAAATATAATTAAGCCTTATCTCTCAAAATACAAGTAGGTCATCCTTTTAACAAGTCCCTGTACACTCATTACAACTAAGGTTTAGTTTTTCTAAGGTCTAGTTTTAGCCACAGATGTCATTTCCGTGTTTCACTAGTTTAACATACCACACACCTGCCAAACAGCAGGCGTTCTCAATAGAGAAATCCATTGCTCCCCGCAGGCACTACGTAAACTGAGTTAACTTACCGACTCGCCAGATGACTGAGAGCCATCGACGCAGATTGAGACGTTTCCAGCGGACACCGAATCTTCTTCCTCCTATGACAGAAATTTTTACAATAAGATTCCAATTAAATGCTTAAATGTTATTCAACACACAGTTCACTGTACAATGGTGGTCAAGAGATCAGCCTAACAAATGTAATACCACAGGCAGGCCACTACAGACCTAAGCTCTTATCTTCAGAGCAATCAGAGGTGAAGAATAATACTACAAAAGGGCACAGCTCTGAGGTGGATCTGCTTCACAATATACGAAGGTCATTCAATAAATAATGCCCTATTTTTTTAAATTTATTGTTATTTTTTTATATTTTTAATGCAATTAATAGATATGAAAAAATCTTTTAGGTGTTTGAAGTTTCTTCTGGACACATGCGAAGTTGCAAATAATTCTGACAGAAGCTGCAACCATAGTGAACCATCAAAATGGCTCTACGCGATACACTGAAAACACAAGCAACGGTTGCAGAAAAATATACTGTGGTGAACATCCAGTGTTTCATACCTTTGCAGTTACTAGGAGCACAGCTGGGCAATAGGTAAAGACAGTTAAAGCATCTGGAAAAAAAAAACAGAGTTCTGCAATCATTCTGGATGCCACATCACAGACACATCAAAACACTAAGAAGGCTTTATTCTTGATGGTGCATCAAAATTTGACAATTGATGCTACAGGCACTGTTGAGCATTGGGAGTGCACGTGCAGTGACTCGGATATTCAAAAGTGTGTTACAGGTGGGCTTCACAGATGCACAGAACAGACCATAATGTTCAAAGAAACGCCACTTCATCTAAAATTCTGAAGCAGTTCGAGGCCACCGGAGAGATCTCGGAGGAGGTGGAGGAGATTAGTGTTTAACGTCCCAATGACAATAAGGTGATGAGAGATGGATTAGGATTAGGGAAGAATGGGGAAGGAAATGGCTGTGCCCTTTTAAAGGAACTATCCTGGCATTTGTCTGAAGCAATCTAGGGAAATCAAGGAAAACTAAATCAGGATGGCCGAACACGGGTTTGAATCGTTGTCCTCCCGAAAGAAGAGTCCAGTGTGCTAACCTCTGCACCACCTTGCTCTGTCTGGGGAGACCTTACTGTCACAGATCGTTACAGGTGACAAAACCTGTGTGTATCACTTTGATGCTGGAAACAGAAAGGGTGCCATGAGAGTGGCACCCTGTGGTCTATCACTTAAACTGCATATCTTTGTAATACATAAGCATTAATTTGAAAATCATCAAATACGGCAAGTTACTGTCTCGAACACTTAAATCGACAAGGCCGCTGCTCAGTTTGCTCCTGACAGCCAATCACGCACAGGACTCGTGGCGTCACACAAACATTGGCGATTTGTTGAAAGAACTCTTAAAACGCCACAGACTGAACATAGGTGAAAAAGTTTGTGTGTCAGAATTTGAGAACTGAAAAAAATGAAAAACATTAAGCACGAAGTGTAGTTAACACACCACTTTTGGCGGTTTCCACATTTAAACTCATGTATTGCAAAAATAAGCAGTTTAAGTAATGTGCCAAATTAAAGACCTATCAAAAACATGTCATTTTATTACAATTTGGAGCGCTTAAGTGCCACAAAATGTGTCCTTGGTGGGCAAACATGCTATCTATAGATCTTATCTTGGACTTTTAGTGCTGTTTAGTAGTATATTATGAAACAGAAAGCAGATATAGCCTGTAAACGTTTTTGAGAGCCACAGCACCACACCTCTGATTGATAAATGTTGCAGCCGTCCCCAGTGCAGAATCAACACACCGCACCTGATATGGTATAACAATACGAATGGGGACTGATTGCCAGTCACCACGTAGAAGAAATGTTTAGAAGCAGACAGGTAGATTTAAAAGTAAACTATTGGATAAGCTAACAGACAGAGTTGTCCACTGCATGTTAAAAAGCACAAACTCATACACACCTGTACACGCACAAATCACACACACTTCCAGGCCCTGAGGCTAGCTCAGATGAGTACCAATCTCAGCTGTGGTGGGTAGTGGGGATACAGAACGTGTGAGGAGAGGAGACACACACATAGCTGGATAGGAGCTGGGAAAGGTGCTGTAGTGCAGTCTGTGGGAGTGTACACTACAGTAGCGAGCCAGTGGGTGTGTTGGACCTTCCATCGACCTACGGACCCCCTTGAAGATGTCTCCCGCAGTCGGAGACAAAACGTTGGGAATTGAGACAAAATTCATCAACCGACCACAGCATAACAGCCCACATAATTATAATGGACATAACAATGATTTGCTGATGACATTGCCTTCCTGAATGAAACTAAAGAAGTATTACATGATCTGATGGATGGATTGAACAGTCTAATGAAAACAGGATATGGACTGAGAGTAAATCAAAAAAAGACTTAAGTAATGAGAAGCAGCAGAAATGAGAATATTGGGAAACTTAACATCAGGATTGACGGTCACGAAGTAGATGAAGTTAAGGAAATATACTTACCTAGGCAGCAAAATAACCAGTGATGGATGGAGCAAGGAGGTCATCAAAAGAAAACAGACAAGGGGAAGGGACAGGTTGATAGGACATCTGTTAATACAGCTGGGAATTACTTCCATGGTAATAAAGGGAGCTGTATAGGGTAATACTGTAGAGGAAGACAGAGATTGGAACACATCTCCAGCAAGTAACTGAGGACGTAGGTTGCAACTGCTACTCTGGGATGGAGAGGTCGGCACAGGAGAGAAATTCGTGGCGGTTTGCATCAAACCAGTCAGAAGACTCAGAAATCATCAAAGGTTAATTAAAGTACGCAAGTTCCTGGGAATGTAAGTACTTACGCAGAGGTGATGATGCCTGCACAGGATGGAGTAGCATGGAGAGTTCATCAAAGTAATTTTTGAACTGAAAACTACCATCACTACCACACTAATAAGGAGTAAAGACAAATCAATGCATTTGGAGCTACTGAACACTATGGGGGAAAAAGACACACACACACACACACACACACACACACACACACACACACACACACACACAAGCGCGCGCGCACATTGCTTCTAAATTCAGACTTGGGATACACCCAAAACTATGGTCCTTGAGATTATAATTGACATATGTGCAAAACTGACCCCAAAAGTTTTGAATGACAACCTTAAGTCTAACTGAGTGCTTATTTGAGAACTTCTGGAATTGTATAGAAATGATGCTACTATTTTCAACAATGTTATAACAGGGGAAGAGTTGTGGATTTTCAATTATTACCCTGAGGTAGAGAGAGAGAGAGAGAGAGAAAACTCTGTGTGGCACACCTCACAGTCACTACACCCTAAGAAGGCACACATGGGCACATCCAAAGTGAAGGCAGTGCTGACTGTCTTTTCTGATGATTGTGGTACTGTACACCCTGAGTTTGTACTTGCCAGACAGACCACCAATGCTGCCTTTTATGTACAAAAGTCAAAGGCTGGTGGAAAGGAGGGGTGTGAGGGCTGGGGGAAGGGAAGGTGGGACATCAGACCACATATTGCTTGTTCCCGGAAGTACCAGTGAGACAATGATCAGCCACACTGCCTTTAGTTGAGGGATTGTCCTATCAAAAAACCACATGGTAATGTTGCCCTCTCTGCCTCCAATAGTCCCGAATTGTACCGGCAGTCATCCCCCCCCCCCCCTCCCTCCACCCTACCATCAGCTTGACGAAGAGACGTAGTTTTGAGATAATGTTACATGTGCCCTTAAATATATTTCAACCCGGGCCTTCTGGAACACCTACTATGATGCTCAGAAATATCATTGGCAAAAATATACTGAGGCACAGGGGACCTATTTTGAAGAACTTTTATGCACTGTGCCATTCAGATCAATAAACTAGTTTTTGTACATTTGGTCACATTACTTTCCAGGCGAACCTTGTATACGGAAAGTAACTATTGTTTTCTCCACCCACTGCTCATATTCCAACCACGATTTTCTTACTAATACCAATTTTTCTCCAACCACTGCTTGTATTCCAACCATCACTTACTTACTAATACCAATTTATGTTAAGAAACCTTTAAATCTCATTTTATATAATTGTGAGATGAAATGTGTTCCACTTACCACATTATATACTTTAAAAAGTACTTACATCTCTCTCGATACCCTTCTCCAATTGTGGCATTGCCCGTATTTCGTCGAATAAATGTAATAACATGGACTTCTCCATACTGCTTACAGAATGCTGAGAAAGAGACATCTAATTTGTAGATAATTACACAAGATACACCGGCAACAAATTAAGCAGGTACTGAGGGGGATGGGTGCTACTTACCCGCCTCTCCATAGAACATTCACTGCTCTGCTCGCCCGGTGAAGAAGGAGGGCCGTAGCAGGTCTCCATAGGAGACAGTGACGACAGCCTCCTAACAGGCAATTCTGTTGGCGTCTTCAGATTTCTCCTGACTGACTCTTTTTCATTCATACTATTTATGTCATTCTGCAAAGTGAAACATTTATGTACAGTTGATTGGTGAACCAGGAAAGACACAGAAATCTCAATGTTAGAGAGCCCCTTACCTCTTCAGACAAACAGTCTTTTATTTCCTGCACACCATCTGTACGGTGGCAGAAAACAGTAGCCATTCTAGCAGCTGATATAGATGGAGTGACTAGCTGATAACTGTGTCCTCGCAATGGTACTTCTGGGTCTTTACTGACTGAATCTAGCAGTCCGTTGTGTTTTGCACTGTTTACACTACCCTACAAAACACAAAATGTAATAAAATTCAACACATGAACCTTTTTAGAACATTATATACAAAATAATTTATAAAAACCTTATAGCAAAGCAAGAACATACACAGTAAGAAGCCATCTGCCTAACAATACAAGCTGTCCATCAAACATACCGTGGAAAAGCAAGTATGGCGTTCTGTACTTACTATTTATATTTACAATGTGCTTTGTATTCGTTCACACCTTGAAATGGTTTGATTATGAAAGCAAGCAAACCCTTGAGCCATCCACACCCATTGCAGTTGTATCAAGCAATCACTTACCAGTAATAGGTATTTCTTTTTTATTATAGCTTGTCTCTCATTAAACTATGGCAGATGGTAAGAAATAATATGCATCAAACTTTCAAAAGGTGAAGAGTGTGTGTGTGTGTGTGTGTGTGTCAACATTGTGCCCACCATTTGTAAATATTATAATCTAGTAATGTCAGGTGGCAGGGGTCAAATACAGGGAGTGAAAGGCTATTTACAATTTGTACAGAAATCAGATGGCAGTTATAAGAGTCGAGGGGCATGAAAGGGAAGCTGTGGTTGAGAAAGGAGTGTGACAGGGTTGTAGCCTTGTTTGCTTTAAAGAACAATTTGGAGCAGGAATTAAAAGCTATGGAGAAGGAATAAAAACTTTGAGGTTTGCCGACGACATTGTAATTCTGTCAGCAAAGGGCCTGGAAGAGCATTTGAACAGAATAGACAGTGTCTTGAAGGAGGATATAAGATGAACATCAACAAAAACAAAATGTGGATAAAGGAATGTAGTTGAATTAAATCAGGTGATGCTGAGGGAATTATATTAGGAAATGAGACACTTACAGCAGTAGATGAGTTTTGCTATTTGGGGAGCAAAATAACTGATGATGGTTGAAGTAGAGAGGATGTAAAATGTAGGCTGTCAATGGCAAAAAAAAAAAGTGTTTTTGAAGACGAGAAATTTGCTTATATCGAGTATGGATTTGTATGTTAGGAAGTCTTTTCTGAAAGTATTTGTCTGGAGTGTAGCCATGTATAGAAGTGAAACATGGACCATAAATAGTTTAAACAAGCAGAGGATAGAAGCTTTCGAAATGAGGTGCTACGGAAGAATGCTGAAGATTAGATGGGTAGATCACATAACTAATGAGGAGGTATTGAATAGAATTGGGGAGAAGAGGAATTTGTGGCACAACTTGACTAGAAGAAAGGATCGGTCGGTAGGACACATTCTGAGGCATCAAGGGACCACAAATTCTGTACTGGAGGGAAGCATGCAGGGAAAAATTGTAGAGGGAGACCAAGAGATGAATACACTAAGCAGATTCAGAAGGATGTAGGTTGCAGTAGTTACTTGGAGATGAAGAAGCTTGCACAGGATAGAGTAGCATGGAGAGCTGCATCAAACCAGTGTCTGGACTGAAGACCGCAGCAACAACAACAACAACAACAACAACAGTAACGTCATTCATTTTAAAATTTTGTAAAAAATATTTATTGTTTATAATTCTGCTACTAGATTCAATAATTGTTTTAAATTTTATCATACAAATTTTAAAAAATTCAGCAGCAGTAGTAGTAGATGCAGCTTTTCACAACAAGTGTAATATTCATTAGGCCTATTTTCAATTCTGGACCCTACTTAAACATCAGCATATCTTTAAAAAGTTTGTCATTATAAAAGTGACAAACAATCAACAACATTTGTATTTAACTTTTTTTTGGTGGTCATAAAGTACCCCCCCCCCCCCCCCCCCAACCCCCTGTGGTAGTACTGTGTTATAACTAAAGTGCAGCTACTCATGGAGGTCCAGTGTAGCCCATAAATATCGTATGCAGCAAGACTTGGTAGATACACTAACATGTTAATGCATCCAGTACTGTACAGTATTTCCTTGACATCTCCGACAGTTAATAATGAAATCTACATTACGCCTTTCTCACTTGCTTGACCTATTCCAACATACCATTCCTAATACATTACACGTGGAAAAATTTCTATATGTCTATCTTGCATTCACAGTGCCAGTTTTGCATCTGACTGCTAAAACAGTAACTAACGTTTTTCCAGCATATATCGGTTCCACATTAACACATTAGAATATCTACCAATCTGCACTGCCATATGATAAATACAGCCCACACTGGACCTCTGTGAGTAACTGCACTTTAATTATAACCACCCAGTATACGTTGGTATTACCAGGATTAATGACCAGCAGGGAATTAAGATAACTGTGTTCAAATAAGACAAAACATGTAATCTGAAACACAAAACATATGATCTGACATACAAAACACTTTCATTTAGTTTATTCTTTCTTTTTACAATTTGGAACGAGTAACACCAGTAAAAATACTAATGATATGAAAATTTAATAATATCCCTATAGATTAACTACCTTTTTTTGGACTCAACGATTTTGAGATTTTAATATTTTTTAAGTAAAGAAATTAACAATATGATGTGGCTGTTAATTATCACTGTTCTACAAAAAAAACCTTTTTTCTATTTCTGATAAAAAATATTGTGATCCTAGTTGTATTTTGAGTGCTGGATTGAAAACTGTTTTTGGTTTTTTTCTGTCAGGGATAGTTTATGAGTAATCACAATTTTATTTCTCTTTTCAGTTCCTGATATAGTGCAGCAAACGTGAGGTGAAATTCGACAAACAAATGCACATCTTTATGATGTTATAAGTTCATCACATTAATGGAGGGTGGGATCTAACATATAACACAGTAACCTTTGTGTATACACATTAAAGCATTTATTTGACATGAGAAATTACAGAAAATTGACAAACAATGAGCCACTGCATTGTAATGCACATCACTTTTTTCTCTTGTATTGTGAATCTTTCTTCTCTCGAATGATATTCCAGCAATAATCTGCTAACGTAGAAGGTACCCACTTCCCTTCATAGCGCCTTTCTATTGTAGAAATGTCTTTATGGAATCTTTTCCCCATGTTCATCCGATACGTCACTACAACTCTCTGTGAAGTAGTCCAGATGAGAGTCCATCATATGTACCTTCAAAGACATATTGCACCCCAAATCCTGATATGCTTTGATCATATCCTTCACCATTGCTTTGTAGTTAGTAGCTCTTCTTCTTCCAAGAAAGTTTTCCGACACCATCTTGAAACAGTCCCATACGGTTTTTTCTTTATCAGTTAAACATGCTTCAAAATTTGCATCTTTCTGCAGCTCCCTGATTTGTGGGCCCACACATACATCTTCCTTTATTTTTGCAGCTGAAAGATGGGGGAATTTGGTAGCTAGATATGCAAACCCACAGCCTGTTGGATCCATGGCCTTCATGAATTGTTTCATCAGGCGAAGTTTGATGTGAAGTGGTGGAAGTAGTATATATTCAGGAGCTACCAGACTTTCACGTTGTACATTCTTTTCGCCAACTTTCCATCTTCGCCTAGGCCATTTCGTTTTCACGTAGTCAGAATTTCGGTCTTGACTATCTCACTCGCGAAGAAAACAGGCATACTTTGTGTAGCCTTGTTGCATTCCCAGTACCATAGCAATTACCTTGAAATCTGCACATATTTTCCATTTGTGTTCATTGTATTTTAATGAATTTAGCTCCTTTGTACGAATTCGTAATTCTCTTTTGTCAAACTAGCGTAAGCTACTGGAACAGAGGGTATTTTATTTCCGTTGTGGAGCAAAACACCCTTCAGACTTGTTTTCGGTGCATCTATGAAAAGTCTCCACTCCTGTGAAATATAAGTGAAGTTCAGCACTTTCATCAGGCCAGCAACGTCTTTGCAAAATGTCAGTGCTTTGTCAGTTGAAAAATAAGAAATAAAGGCATGTTCTCTGTGCCTGAACACACTGATTTTGGTACTTTGGTGCAGTAGATTATACTCTTGTAATCTTGAACCAAGCAGCTGCGCCTTTTGTTTACTTAGTCCTAGATCACGTACTAAATCATTTAAATCTGCCTGTGTTAACAAATGTGGCGATGACTCACTTGTGCAGTGATATAAAGAATCATCATCTGTGATTTCTTCAGTACTACTTACTTCACTGTCACTCGGAATTTGACCTCGGGCTCTTGAAGGTACTGGAAGGTTGTCTGAATG
This sequence comes from Schistocerca nitens, assembly GCF_023898315.1. Classification (NCBI taxonomy): domain Eukaryota; kingdom Metazoa; phylum Arthropoda; class Insecta; order Orthoptera; family Acrididae; genus Schistocerca; species Schistocerca nitens. Next base: position 109,613,681 of record NC_064623.1, read on the forward strand.
CTGCACTGGCATTCTCGCTGAAGGCAGATCTGGGTAAACAATGTGCCTCTTCGACTTTTTGTTTGTAAAACCCTGAATTTTTGTTAGACAGAAATAACAATCAGTAACATGGTCCTTAGGCTCCCTCCACACCTTGGGAACAGCAAACAACGCCACATTCTCTTTACCTTTCCACCACTGAATTAGTTTGCAGTAACATGTAGCACAACAGAAATGTGGTGCCCATTCTTTATCTTGGTCTCCTACCTCTACTCCCAAGTAATGTTTGTATGCTTTCTTTATGACTGAAGAAATTTTCTTCCTATTTCTGGCAAAAGTGAACTTCCCACAGATGTAGCAGAAGTTGTCCGGCTTATATCAACATCCACAACGACGTGGCATTTGTGCAAATTTAAAAATACCACTCTGGTAATACACCTGTATTAAATTAATAGTAGGGAACTAGAGGAACGCTGATGTGTAAAAACAAGCAGTCGTTTTACCTTCAGCACCAGGCTCAATCAGTTTACACACAGGAACTAAAAGATTCAACAGTGCTCGGAAATATGACAGACAGTTACTTGTCAACCAAAACACCCACTCGTTAAGACTGACACAAATTGCGGCTAACACCACTGTTGTAAACTCGATGCACCTGCCCCTAGGAGACGTGAAGCTTTACTGCCGAGGCAGCGACCGGCTGTCGCCGTTCGAGTTAATGAGATGTTTCAGGTGGTCTTAATGACATAGGTGTGGCGGGGGATAACCTAATGATGTCTGATTCTTCCCACCTGCTGTTGCACAAGAAATTATCACGTTCTATCACTACTGGATACGGCAACATACCCGTATTTCTCTACAACGTCTCTGTGTATGCCTTAAATTGTGAATATACATATATATATATACATATTACATAAAAAGTATCCCTGACAACGATATTTTGTTTACATATTTGAATTTCCCATGGTAAAATGGTCTAGAGGCACAAACTTTAATATCAGAAATAGAACCTATGTCGAACAGTGTTATTGGAACTTAAATATTTCAGCCACAATCTACACAGGAAGGAGTCTCTCATGCCATGCAGGCATTCATATTGTGTCTTTAAAAAACACTTTCAGGTTTATCTTGCAAGATAGGGTGATAGCTTTTTTGCTGGCACAACTCAGTAGAAAATTATACGATCACTGCAAAGCACCAAATGATCATTTTCAATTAGCAGAAAATGTACAGTCACTGAAGGAAGCTGTGAGTACTGGCTGTCGACAGTAGGTCATTCCCTTACTGTCCGCACCTGTTTTTTTTTTTTTATCAGTCTACTGACTGGTTTGATGCGGCCCGCCACGAATTCCTTTCCTGTGCTAACCTCTTCATCTCAGAGTAGCACTTGCAACCTACGTCCTCAATTATTTGCTTGACGTATTCCAATCTCTGTCTTCCTCTACAGTTTTTGCCCTCTACAGCTCCCTCTAGTACCATTGAAGTCATTCCCTCATGTCTTAGCAGATGTCCTATCATCCCGTCCCTTCTCCTTATCAGTGTTTTCCACATATTCCTTTCCTCTCCGATTCTGCGTAGAACCTCCTCATTCCTTACTTTATCAGTCCACCTAATTTTCAACATTCATCTATAGCACCACATCTCAAATGCTTCGATTCTCTTCTGTTCCGGTTTTCCCACAGTCCATGTTTCACTACCATACAATGCTGTACTCCAGACGTACATCCTCAGAAATTTCTTCCTCAAATTAAGGCTGGTATTTGATATTAGTAGACTTCTCTTGGCCAGAAATGCCTTTTTTGCCATAGCGACTTTGCTTTTGATGTCCTCCTTGCTCCGTCCGTCATTGGTTATTTTACTGCCTAGGTAGCAGAATTCCTTAACTTCATTGACTTCGTGACCATCAATCCTGATGTTAAGTTTCTCGCTGTTCTCATTTCTACTACTTCTCATTACCTTCGTCTTTCTCCGATTTACTCTCAACCCATACTGTGTACTCATTAGACTGTTCATTCCGTTCAGCAGATCATTTAATTCTTCTTCACTTTCACTCAGGATAGCAATGTCATCAGCGAATCGTATCACTGATATCCTTTCACCTTGTATTTTAATTCCACTCCTGAACCTTTCTTTTATTTCCATCATTGCTTCCTCGATGTACAGATTGAAGAGTAGGGGCGAAAAGCTACAGCCTTGTCTTACACCCTTCTCAATACGAGCACTTCGTTCTTGGTCGTCCACTCTTATTATTCCCTCTTGGTTGTTGTACATATTGTATATGACCCGTCTCTCCCTATAGCTTACCCCTACTTTTTTCATAATGTTGAACAGCTTGCACCATTTTATATTGTCGAACGCTTTTTCCAGGTCGACAAATCCTATGAAAGTGTCTTGATTTTTCTTTAGCCTTGCTTCCATTATTAAACGTAACGTCAGAATTGCCTCTCTCGTCCCTTTACTTTTCCTAAAGCCAAACTGATTGTCACCTAGCGCATTCTCAATTTTCTTTTCCATTCTTCTGTATATTATTCTTGTAAGCAGCTTCAATGCATGAGCTGTTAAGCTGATTGTGCGATAATTCTCGCACTTGTCAGCTCTTGCCGTCTTCGGAATTGTGTGGATGATGCTTTTCCAAAAGTCAGATGGTATATCGCCAGACTCATATATTCTACACACCAACGTGAATAGTCGTTTTGTTGCCACTTTCCCCAATGATTTTAGAAATTCTGATGGAATGTTATCTATCCCTTCTGCCTTATTTGACCGTAAGTCGTCCAAAGCTCTTTTAAATTGACTCCTGTTTCTTCTTCTATCACATCAGACAAATCTTCACCCTCATAGAGGCTTTCAATGTATTCTTTCCACCTATCTGCTCTCTCCTCTGCATTTAACAGTGGAATTCCCGTTGCACTCTTAATGTTACCACCGTTGCTTTTAATGTCACCAAAGGTTGTTTTGACTTTCCTGTATGCTGAGTCTGTCCTTCCGACAATCATATCTTTTTCGATGTCTTCACATTTTTCCTGCAGCCATTTCGTCTTAGCTTCCATGCACTTCCTATTTATTTCATTCCTCAGCGACTTGTATTTCTGTATTCCCGATTTTCCCGGAACATGTTTGTACTTCCTCCTTTCATCAATCAACTGAAGTATTTCTTCTGTTACCCATGGTTTCTTCGCAGCTACCTTCTTTGTACCTATGTTTTCCTTCCCAACTTCTGTGATGGCCCTTTATAGAGATGTCCATTCCTCTTCAACTGTACTGCCTACTGCGCTATTCCTTATTGCTGTATCTGTAGCGTTAGAGAACTTCAAACGTATCTCGTCATTCCTTAGTACTTCCGTATCCCACTTCTTTGCGTATTGATTCTTCCTGACTAATGTCTTGAACTTCAGCCTACTCTTCATCACTACTATATTGTGATCTGAGTCTATATCTGCTCCTGGGTATGCCTTACAATCCAGTATCTGATTTTGGAATCTCTGTCTGACCATGATGTAATCTAATTGAAATCTTCCCGTATCTCCCGGCCTTTTCCAAGTATACCTCCTCCTCTTGTGATTCTTGAACAGGGTATTCGCTATTACTTGCTGAAACTTGTTACAGAACTCAATTAGTCTTTCTCCTCTTTCATTCCTTGTCCCAAGCCCATATTCTCCTGTAACCTTTTCTTCTACTCCTTCCCCTACAACTGCATTCCAGTCGCCCATGACTATTAGATTTTCGTCCCCCTTTACATACTGCATTACCCTTTCAATATCCTCATACACTTTCTCTATCTGTTCATCTTCAGCTTGCGACGTCGGCATGTATACCTGAACTATCGTTGTCGGTGTTGGTCTGCTGTCGATTCTGATTAGAATAACCCAGTCACTGAACTGTTCACAGTAACACACCCTCTGCCCTACCTTCCTATTCATAACGAATCCCGCACCTGTGAATGAAAATTGCCCTATGGACAGCTGAGCAGAGTCACCACAGCCTACATGTCATTCCATACTCTGCCTCTCACGTAATGCAACTCTGGTATATTTTCACTGTGGACTGTATGAGACAGTCTTGGAACTATGTTGTAACAATTGAGTGACTCAATGTGAGCGACTTAACGGTTGTCTTTCCTAATCATATCCACATTAAATACACATGGTGAATTAAGTGTTTTGCACACGACTGAGTGATTTTTATTATTATTGTCAATCAATATATTCCACTTATGGTGAGCAACTTGGCAGATTACTCGCTGTACAGTAGTAGGCACTTACATTGAGGACATAGAATGTTCGAAACTGGAACAGATCAAAATGTACAAACATTATTTCATTAATCATTCAGAATCACTCAGATAATGGTCCAGCAATGAACACACATAATCCAAGCTAGTTGTTGTTAACCCAAATTGCCAGTGCAGCTGAGACAGAAAAATAGAGAAATAAGACACACTAAAAAGAACATTAGAAAACAGTGTGTCCTTACTGCACTGAATGAGTACATGTGATCTACCAATATGTTGCACATATCGTTAACAGTTCTATATCCACCTGGTTAGCCGAGAGCTCTAATGCACTGCTTCCTGGACTTGGGCAGGCGCGCCAGCCCCAGATCGAATCCGCCCGTCGGATTAACAATGAGGGCCAGTGTGCTGGCCAGCCCAGATGTGGTTTTTAGGCAGTTTTCCACATCCCTAGGTGAATACCGGGCTGTTCCCCTTGTCCTGCCTCAGTTACATGACTCGCAGACACTTGAAAATGTTCGCACTATTTCATGACTTACACTAGATGCAGACAGCTGGGATACACTAATTCCTTCCTGGGGGGTACGGCGTGACGACAGAAAGGGCATCTGGCCACCCTCTGACACTAAAATTGCCAAACCCATAGCAACAGGGCCGACCCCCGTTGAAGAGGGACGAAGGCCCAAGACAATGATGATGATCATTAGCAATTCTATACATAATAATGGTTCAAGAGCCACTCTGGACTTACATTTACCACAGGAAACAAACAAAAAAAACTCAAAACAGTATTTTCTATCAGTCAATAAAACTGTATAGTAAATTACCAGAGGAGATAAAAAAAGAGACTGCTGACGTATATCTATTTAAAAAAGCAGTTAAATCATAATACATACTACACAATTAAAGATTATTTAGGGACCTCAGAGTAGGAATTAAAAACAAAATGGGAGTGCTGCAACACCCTGTCATCTACTAATGATAGCAGTTCGCGCATGTCGAGGCATGGATGAGGATTGCACTGTTGATGACTCCCAGTGACAGATGCGGTACACACATGCACATGCTTTCTGCTTGAAGAAAGCATATATACTGCAAATTAAGTTTCTCCCTTGCTCATCATGCTCATCACTCAGCACCACCATTAGCAATGACAACTCTTAAAAAATGGAATAAAAATTCACTAAACAATTTGCTACGATCATGTTTAATGCACACATTAACTACGGCATTCAGAGCAGAGGGCTCAGTACACTACTGAACGCTCACTCATCGGGTAGCAGAGAATTCGCAATGTAGGTGTGCTGAACAAGCCCAAACTCAACTGCCAGCATTCGTGACTCCAAATATAACACATGATAACAAAGAAACCTTTTTACAACAAAATCATTCACCCGATGTATAGAGCATAACAGGGCCATTCCATGACAATTCAACCAATTTGAGAAAATGTTCCAGCTGATAGTCTCAGATTTGGCTGAAAGTTAGCTCACCAATGCTACCAAGTGTGGAACACTCATGTACAAAATTTTAAGTTCCCCTGTCATTTAGTTACTGAATTATGACTTGTGAAAGACGGTGGTGTGACCCGGAAATTGCAACCCGCATCTGGCAATCTATCTTCAGACCCAACTTCAGGTCTTAATAACTTTGGAACTATTCCGCACCATCCAGTGAAATTTTTACAACCCCATAACATCCACTTAGAGAACACACTCTATGAGTCAAAACACCAACAACATATTTCTGAGGGAAAATAAAAAATTCCAGAATGTGATTAAAAAAATGTAATTCGTTAAAAGGTACATATTGTAGGTGCCCCCTATGCCAAATATAATTCACTCAAAAAGGGTATAATTTTTTTGTGGTAAGCTTAACGTGGCCTAAACACACACAGAACTCATCATGCCCATATCAGTCACAAAAACTGAGTTACATGCACACGGAAATACAAAAATTTGAAAAATTACCTGAAAAACATGGATTTTCTAAGTGTGGTAGCACAAAAGGGACAAGTGGTATCCAAGCCAAATTTCAAACACTGCATAAGTAGACCACAATATAATATGTGGCAAAATTTCAACTTGTTATTGCAGGGCATTTGTGTACAATAAAAGTTGACATAGATGTATTTGGTTACGTTTCTTTTAACACGATTTAGCAAGTAAAAGTGATAATGCAGACAGCTTTTTTCATATAAAATTGCAGCAATTGTTGGGAACCATCAGGCAACAGAAAGTTAAACAATCGTAGTTTTCAGGGACAGAATGAGTCATTGTTAGGCAGGAACAACAAAGGAAAGAAGCAACAATTACAGGTTACTCATGGTTTTAAGATTCTAGTTCAGACTGGTCAGTACTGTTGTGGAAATTAAGTATGGAGGCAGAAGAGTGTACTAGTAGTGCTTTTGTTCAAACAAGTTGCAGTATTGGTAGAGCACAAGCATCTGAATGTCATAAAACAACATATGGAACAAAATGTGGCATTCACTTTGTACTGTATGATCTGGATGAATCGGACGAAGATTTGTTGCTATGGAGATCTGGGATACACCCTGTGGGCACAAGAAGTACAGTTCCAGGAAACTTTAGCGTTTGTTATCATCATATGAAAGTGTTTCTGGATAAGTATTCTTTCCTACAATGAAGTTGTTTTGATCCATTTCGGATTCATAACAAGACAGTGAAGTGTAGCTTCAGAGAAATTGTTATAAAATCGGTATTGAAAGTGAATCAGTGCATGGGATTTAACATGTAACCAGGACAAAAGTTACGTTCGAGGTGTGTTACACTGCTAAAAAATGAAGAATATTCTGATAATTTACATGACAGTGACGAAGAGTATCAGCCACCTACAACCACAGCGGATCAGCAATTAAATACTTCAGTGACTGCTCTTGGTTTGTCTCCCATGAAGACACATAAAGTTGATAGCTGACACACTAATGGTGGAAGAGGAAGAACTATCTGCTCCAAAGGAACATAAATCATGCCAGACATGCTCTGATTTGGACAAAATTGTGCATGATTTGAAAGAAAAATGTGCCATATCCCCACACCAGAAAAAAGTAGCTATTCTTACTCTTGCACCTTCCAGCTGGTCTATTGACTACACTGCAAAGGAATTCAATGTTTCTACATATATGGTAAAGCAAGCTACGAAAATAAAAGCAACCCAAGGAGTGCTTCCACAACTTCAGCAGGCCCAGGGTAAGCAATTGAGTCCAGAAATAAAGGAGCTAGTGTCGGAGTTTTATGAAAATAACGACTACAGCCGAATAATGCCTGGAAAAAAAGACTATGTAACGGTGAAAATGGGAAATGTACATGTACAGATGCAAAAAAGACTGTTGCTATGCAACATATCAGAACTATATGTAGAATTCAAGGAAAGGTATCCCAGTACCAAAGTAGGTTTATCATCTTTTTTTCAATCTTCGGCCAAAATGGGTTGTGCCTGTAAGTGCAAGGGGCACACACAATGTTTGTGTATGTGAGACCCATCAAAATGCCAAGCTGATGTTAGCTGCTATAAAGGATTCTGGTCTGGATTACAAAGGTGTAATGAAGCTGTTTGTGTGTGACATCAGTTCCTACCAGTGCATGATACACAGGTGTGAAAAGTGGCCTGGTAAGGCAAATCTTGCCGAACACATGAATAACAAACTGTATGGTGAACTTCTTATGGATGATGATGAACTTGTTTCTTATAAACAATGGACACACATGGATCGCACAAGTCTTGAAACAAAGAAAAGTACAGTGGAAGATTTTGTTGAAATGTGTTGTCAAAAAACGGACAAATTGACCACACACAGCTTCACAGCAACAGCACAAGCGGCTTATGTCCAGTTTTGTAAGGATAATTTGAAACAAGATGAAATTATAGTAATACTAGACTTTTCTGAAAATTATGCATTTATAGTTCAAGATGCCATCCAAGGATATCATTGGGAAAACAGTCAAGCAACTCTCCAGCCATTTGAGATTTACAATAGAGGTGAATGAGGTGATGTGTTTGTCATGAGCCTGTGTGTTTTTAGTGACTGTTTAATTCATGATGCCACTGCAGTTCATGCCCACATTCGCACTGTCATGGCATATGTGACAAACAAGCTGCCGCACATACATTTTGCAAAATACTTCAGTGATGCGGCAGCTAGTCAGTACAAAAACTGTAAAAATATCAAAAATTTATGCATGCATTACCATGATTTTCAGATTCACGCAGAATGGAATTTTTTCACGACAATTCATGGTAAAAATGTATGTGGTGGTATTGGAGCTACCATTAAGTGCATGGCATCACGAGCTAGTCTGCAGCACCCTACAGGAGGTCACATTCTAACACCTCTTCAATTATTTGCCTGGGTACAGAAAAATATCTCTGGCATACAATCATTCTATGTTTTGAAAGATGAGGTGAAATCAGTCAAAGAGTTGCTAAAAAGCAGACTAGATCACGTTAAAACTGTTGCAGGCACAAGGAGCCATCATCACTTCTCTCCAGTGGACTCTGACAATATGCAGATGAGCAGACTGACCGGTTATAACTATAGGTTCATGCACAACAGTGTGTCTGAGTCAGGATTCAGAAGCAAAAGCAGCAACATACAACCACGTTGCTATGTTATTGCTCTTTATAATGACAAATGGTACTTAGGATGTGTTGCAGAGTGCTGTGAAGCAGAAGGTGATGTATTTGTGAACTTCCTGGCACCAGCAGGCCCAGCAAGATCATTTCATTGGCCACATTTGGCAGACAGATGTTGGATTCCTTTTGAACATATTCTTATGACAGTTCCAGTTCCTGCCACAGTGTCAGGAAGACAGTACAATTTGCCACTCAATGTACAGAGTACAGTAGCTAAAGTGTGGGAGAACTTCTGTTCGAAGCACAATCGACTGGTTTTTAGCAGTTAAAGTTCAGTAAACATTAATGATAGGTTGTGTTAATATGTCTATATGTTGTTGCTTAGTGATTAAACAGTTGTGGGAGAGGATAAGAAGAGGCAGAACAGTTTACGATATGTTTTACAAAACTGTGTTGTGGAACAATGGCCACATCACCAAATACATCTGTCAACTTCCATTGTACACAGATGTCTTGCAATAACAGGCTGAAATTTTGAGATATATATCATTATGGTCTACTTATGCAGTGGGTGAAATTTGCCTTGGATACCACTTGTCCCTTTTGAGCTACCATACATCGGAAATCCATGTTTTCCAGGTAATTTTTCAAATTTTTGTATTTTCGTATTTTTGTGACTGATATGGGCATGATGAGTTCTGTGTGTGTTTAGGCCACATTAAGCTTACCACAAAAAATTTATACCCTTTTTGAGTGACTTATATTTGGCATAGAGGGCACCTACAATATGTACCTTTTAGCGTATTACATTTTTTAAATCCCATTTTGGAATTTTTTATTTTCCCTCAGAGATATGTTGTTGGTGTTTTAATTCATGGAGTGTGTTCTCTACATGGATGTTACTGGGTTGTAAAAATTTCACTGGACTGTGTGGAATAACTCCAAAGTTATTAAGACCTGAAGTTGGGTCTGAAGATAGATTGCCAGATGTGGGTTGCAATTTCCCAGTTACGCCACCTTCTTTCACAAGCCATAATTCTGGAACTAATTGGCTGGGGAAACTAATACTTTGTACACGAGTGTTCCACACATGGTAGAATTAGTGTACTGAATTTCAGTCAGATCTGAGACTATGAGTTGGAGTCCCTGGTTGAACTGACATGGAATGACCCAATAGTAATGCCTTGTGATTTTCCGATCTCATGCGCTATGGGGGGGATGCTGACTCAATTTTTCAGAAGGAATGAAGGGAGGACACAAAGACATGCATGTGGCAAAGTTGGACATTTAGGGCCTGGAGTCAATTTTCTGGACAGACTGGGGTGCAAGAAGCATAACAGCACATTTGTGGTCCAGGCGTTACCAGTGTGCACAGTGATAAGTTATGTTTTGTACAGGGATAAGTCAATTATTATCTGCAGTTTAGTTATATTTTTGTTTATTTGTCATTTTCAGTCGATGACACATGCTTTGTTTATCTGTTGTTATATCTTCGCAATTTTCAAGCTGCTAGGTTAGTTTCGTTATTGCTGCCATGCTGTTAATCATGGCTGCTACGCTATCTATTTGCACCAAAAAAGAGCAACATTCAGTGATCCGTGTTTAGTGGTCGGAAGACGTATCGGGGGCCAAAATTCATCGAAGACTTTCAGTGCAGTACGGGAGCACTGTTTCGCCACAACAGAGTGTCTACTAATGGATTGAAAAATTCTGAAATAGTTGCACAAGTGTTATGCACAATGAAGGAGCTGGATGACTGTTTACCACTACAAATGAAGAAACCACTGAGCATTCACATGAAATGATTCTCTTAGAGAGACAATTAACTATTGATGAAGTGGCACATCATTTGCAAATTAGTCACAGTTCTGCCTACATATAATCCAAAACAGACTTGGGTTTCATAAAGTTTGAGCAAGATGGGTCCAAAAACACCTCTCGCAGTTGCATTAACAAACACGCTTGGACATCTGTAAAAAACATGTGGATCGCTATGGTAACGAAGGGGACAACTTCGTAGCCAGGATTATTACTGGTGACAAAACATGGATCCATCATTAAAAGCTTGAGAGTAAACGGAAGAGTATGGAATGGAAATATCCATATCCCCACGCAAGAAAAAGTTCAAGACCCAACCGTCCGCAGGAAAACTGATGCCTATAGTTTTCTGGGACTCACAAGGTCCATACTGGAACATTATGGGGAAAGGTGCACAGCAATAAATAGTGTATGTTACAGTGAGATGCTTATTCCCAGGCTAAACCCTGCAATTTAAAACAAACGCCAAGGATTGCTGTCAAAAGGTGTTGTGCTGTTGCATGACAATGCCCATCCACATACTGCTGCCCACACTGCTGAAACGCTCCAGAAACTCAAATTTGAAGTACTGGATCATCCTCCTTATAGTCCCGATCTTGTCCCCTTACTAACACTTGTTTGGTCCACTCAAACAGGCATTAAGGGGCCATCGATTTGCCTCAGACGAAGTAGTGAAAGAAGCGGTGCATTCCTGTCTCGCCAACTCAACCGAGAACCTTCTTTTATGAGGGCATCAGGAAGCTTGTACAACAATGGACCAAGTGTGTCGAAAGGCAAGGAGACTATGTTGAAAAATGATGTTCTTGTAAGTTTCCTATTTGATTACAATAAAATTTTATAACTACTTTGGGGATAATAACTGAATTACCCTCGTATTATAAGTTATCTGATGGAAACTTTGTATGATCAAAAGAACACTGTGAAATAGGGACCAACTGAATGAGGCAGTACAGTTGTTATAACATTGCCCTCATATTTGGGTGGATGGAGTTTGCTCTGTCTGGCCATTCTTCTTCATATTTTTAATAGTTTTCCTAAATCGTTTCAGGCAAATAACTGGACAGTTCCTTCAAGCAAGATCATGGCCGACCACCTTTCCTATCCTCATACACTAAAGAGCCAAAGAAACTGGTACACCTGGCTAATATCGTGTAGAGACCCCACAAGCATGCAGAAGTGGTGCAACGCGGCGTGGCATGGACTCGACTAATGTCTGAAGTAGTGATGGAGGGAATTGACACAATAAATCCAGCAGAGCTGTCCATAAACCCATAAGAGTATGAGGGGGTGGAGATCTCTTCTGAATAGCACATTGCAAGGCATCCCAGATATGCTCAATAATGCTCATGTCTGGGGCGTTTGGTGGCCAGTGGAAGTGTTTAAACTAGGAAGAGTGTTCCTGGAGCCACTCTGTAGCAATTACGGACATATGGGGGTGTCACATTGTCCTGCTGGAATTCCCCAGGTCCAGCGGAATGCACAATGGACATGAATGGATGCAGGTGACCAGACAGGATGCTTGCGTACATGTCATCTGCCAGAGTTGTGTCTAAACGTATCAGAGGTCCCATATCACTCCAACTACACACACCCCACACCATTACAGAGCCTCCACCAGCTTGAAGAGTCTCCTGCTGACCTGTAGGGTCCATGGGTTGATGAGGTTGTCTCCATACCCGTATGTGTCCATCCGCTCCATACAATTTGAAACAACACTCGTCAGACCAGGCAACAAGTTTCCTGTCATCAACAGTCTAATGTCGGTGTTGATGGGCCCAGGCGAGAGATAAAGCTTTGTGTCATGCAGTCTTCAGAGTGGGCCTTCGGCTCCAAAAGCCCATATCGATGATGTTTTATTGAATGGTTCACATGTTGACACTTGTTGCACTGATGATTATGATGTGTGGTTTGTGGGGCACTCAACTGCGCAGTTATCAGCGCCCATACAAATTCCCAACCTTTGCTCAGTCCAATCTTGGCAGTTTCATCAATGATGATGAAATGAGAGAACAACACCGACACCCTGTCAAGGCAGGTTAAAATTCCTGACCCCACCAGGAATCGAACCCAGCCCAGCACTGAAATCTGCAGAAATTTGCAGAAGGGTTGCACTTCTGTCATGTTGAACGATTCTCTTCAGTTGTCATTGGTCTCGTTCTTGCAGGATCTTTTTCTGGCTGCTGCAATGTCAGAGATTTGATATTTTACCAGATTCCTGATATTCATGGAACACTCGTAAAATGGTCATATGGAAAAATCCCCACTTCATTGCTACCTCGGAGATGCTGTGTCCCATCGCTTGTGTGCTGATTATAACACCACATTTAATCTCACTTAAATCTCGATAATCTGCAATTGCATCAGTAACTAATGTAACAACTGCACCAGCCACTTGTGGTCTTATATAGGTGTTGCCGACCGCAGCGCCGTATTCTGCCTGTTTACATATCTCTGTATCTGAATATGCATATCTACACCAGTTTCTTTGGCACTTCAATGTACATTCTGCATTTCTATATATTTGAGCGATTGATTTTCACCGTATCACGATGACAAATCCTACTGCAATACCCAGACAAATAAATAAGTAAAACAGAGATACATTTGCAATGACGAGTGTGGACCCTCAGGTGATTTCATTAACTAACGGTTATCAGTGTTTGTTACTGTGGAGGGAGAGATGTTGCGGTCTTGGCATCCCTCACTTATGTGCTGGAGAACCAGCAACATCAGGGCACGGATTTATTTGGTACTACAGGGCACAACCTGCAGAAAGAACACCAGTCTGTGCCTAGCAGAAGATACGATGACACTAGTTGCAAGCTCTGCTCCATATGTGGTTATGCAAATTGAAGTGTGCATGCATTATATGGGGTGATTCAGCTAAATTGTTTGACTGAAATATTTCTGAAACTCTTTAAGATATTGTTATTCTGTTTCCATCCAGATGATTTGTGAAACAGTTCTCACAAAATAACATATAGTCTCTTTTCATACCTATGTTAATTACAGAGATATTGGCATCAACCTTTTTTTTTTTTACTACAGTAATTTCTAATGCTAGTATCATAGTTCTAAAAAAGACTGAATCAATACTATTCCATTCTTGAAAATTCTATTACTAGTATCAGAGTAATTACAGTATTTAGAGGGTGATGAGGCATGCTGGCACTTGGAAAAGGTGAGAAAAGTGACAACATATTTTTAAAAATGTGATTAAAAGATGATAAAATATTTTTGAAAGGTAACAAACTGTTTCAATAAACAGATATGGCACAAATGAATTGTTTTCATTTTTGATAATCCCCTACCAAAATTACTGGTTGAGACCATAATAAATTTCTCTGTTATGATCCTGGATGAGGTACGGCCAATTTATCCTTCATACAAATTTATTGATATATGCAAGTACACTGGTAATTTGACATTGGTAATTCAATATTCATATCCGTAATTCACACACAAAATTTACATCACACTTTTCCAACTAATGACATTCTACACTTCAGTACTGGATTTCTATTTTTAAGGAATCTTGGGAAAAAAAATAATCATACTAGATTTTCTTCTCTCAAGTTTTCCTGAATGGTTTCCACCTCCCTTCCTTTCACACATTCTTCTACTTTCATTTGTGGACCCTCAAGCATATACTGGGCCATTAATAGTCAGTGCACTTTTTTTTCTTTTCTTTCAGAGCAGCTGTCTCATAGATGATTTTTTCGTGTTATTCATGTTTTTAATCTGCTCTTCAAGATAATTTTTGTTCTCTTCCTCTTTTTGCTTTTCTTCGTATTCCCCTTTCCTTTCACATTCTTACTTATAAGAAAAGCAATTTTGATGCGCTTGCTGTCCATAACTAATGAACTGCGAGTCAATGGACACAGAAAGAAAATGTAGTTATTGTCCCAAAGCCTCCCTCACAGTCAGAACACCATTTAAAAATATTTTGGCCATTGCTCTCTCTGTCAGCATTTCTGTGAGACAATTTAAGACATGTCTTTAAGTTTTGAAACATTTGGAAACTTTACCACTGTGGATGATGTCTCTTTTTAAGTTCTGTTGCCAGTAATTGCTTGTTACCTAAAACTATGACACCTTTGTCAAACTGCAGAACCTTCCACTCATCAAGTAAGTAATCTTGCCGAAGATTGAATAGGATTATTTTTGATTGACTGATTAATTAATTGAGAGGGTTTATGGGACTAAAGGGGCCAAATGGCGAGGTCATCAGTCCTGTGATTCTGAAGGTAGTCAGTGGAGAATGAGGGTCCATTAAAAGTGGATGGATCCAGGCAGGGGAACCAAATTATATAAAATAAATGAAGTTGAAAACACATACACACAGTGAAAGGCATAAAAGGTGAGACTAAATCTAAAAACCGGGAAAAAAGGGATGGTCTTTCCATGGGGAAGTGGTCATGGGGTCCCAGACCGAGAAGACATGAAGAGAGGTCCTAACCACAACCACCCTGCCCCTGCTCCAAAAGTAAAGTAAAACCTTGTATCTTGAAATAAAAACCACTTTCACAGACGAAACTGACAACCAGTTCAACCATCTGTGAATCATCTGCTAATATTAAATCTGAGGAATCAGGAAGACTATATTTAGCATGAAGGTCCAAAAGAAGGGGACATTCCACCAATATGTGGGATATCATCTGTTTGGCTCGACAACCACATTGTCGGGGTGGTTCGTTCTGTGGGAGAAAACAGTGGGTGAGCCTGGTATGACCAAAACGTAGACAGCATAGAACAGTGGACTCCTGAGAGGAGTCGAAGGAAGAGCACCAAACTGCAGTAGACTCCATGATTGTGCTGAGTTTATTACTATGAGCAGTTGCGGACCAGACGTCATTCCATTTTTGGACAAAGAGAGATTTGACGTAGATCCATATATCCACAGATGGAATCATTAAAGGAAATGGGGCGTAAGTATCTGCTTCTCTAGCCAAACGGTCAGCCAGTTCATCACCTTCTCACATGACTTGGGACCCAACTGAGCAGGCGGCATGGCCAAGAGCAGAGAGAAGGTCATGGATAGCAGAGACCAAAGGGTGACGATAATAGTATCGGTCGATAGCCTGCAGGCTGCTCATTGATTCTGAGCAAATTAAAACACAGTGGAGGGAGGCCTGAGGAACAAAATGTAGGGCTCTGTGAATGGCTAGAAGCTTTGCTGTCAACATTCTACATGGTCCCAGCAATAAGTGCTGTTCTAAGCCAGTAGGAGAATTGAAAGCATATCACCTTATTGATTGTCTTATTGTAGAAGATGGTGACGCCCTGGAACTCTACAAGGATGGCACGTACAAAATGCCTGAAAAACATAGGGGCAACAGAGATCTTAGGACCCAAGAGTAGATCGCTCCCAATCTGTGGTATAGGCACCATCCAGGAGGAAAAACACAGGGTGCATTTCAGTGGAGATGGAGGTCCTGACAGAGTGAAGTGAGACACACGCCAACTAGCAATCCCATCCATGGGCGGGTGTCTGGAGGGAGACACCCCTCGTTGGCCAAAGACAACAGGGTACACGGCATGGTCAGGAAATTGGAGAATAGTGATTGTGCAAGAAACCAGGAGTTGGCTCCATCGTATTTGTAGGGGGGGGGGGATCCCCACTTGTGTGAGGAGACTGTCAACGGGACTAGTGTGAAAGGCACCAATTGCCAGATGCACATTAGAATGGTGAACGGAGTCAAGCAGGTGCAAAGTGGAAGGAGCGGCTGAGCATTAAAACTGGTTACCATAATCTTTTCTGGATAAGACCAGAGCACAGTACAGATGGAGAAGAGTGGTACAGTCTGCATCCCAAGAGGTGTTGGCCAGGAGATCAGAGCATTAAGCTTCCTCATGCATGTAGTCCTTAGGTGGCGAATATGGGGCAGCGAAGTCAGCTTCTTATCAAAAACAAGGCTCAAGAGATGGGACTGTGCTACAACATCGAGTATCTAGTTGCCTAAATAAAGTTCGGGATCGGAGCGTAATGTGGGTCGATGACAAAAACGCATAACCCACATTTTGGAGGGAGAAAACTGGTCATGAGAGGTGGCCCATGCGGAGGCCAGTCAGACTGCACCTTGGAGCCAGCACTGAGCAGATGCTACTCAGTGGAAGCTGCATCAGATGCAAAAATCATCAATGGACAACGCTGGGGTAACCAGAGGCCCGACAGATGTTACATGTCCATTGATGGCTATGAGGAAAAGTGTGAGAATTAGCACTGAACCCTGTGGGATACCATTCTCATGAATCCAAGGGGCGTTGAGTGAAGTGCCAACTCGAACCCGGGAGAGCCGGTGAGGTAAAAACTAGCAGATATAAATCAGAAGGGGTCCATGGAAGCTGTAGTCCTGGAGGGTAACTAAAATGTGATGGTGCCAAACCATGTCGTACGCCTTACTTAGGTCAAAGAAGACCACAACAAGGTGCCGGCAGTTAGTAAAAGCCTGTTTCCAGTCTATGGTCAGTGGGAGATCGTGCTGCCTAGAAGCCACACTGATACAGGGACAAAAACCCTGAGATTTGAGTACTCAAAACAATCTGAAGTCTGAAGCTAACCAATCTCTCGAGTGGTTTACAAAGTATGTTCGTCAGGCTAATTGGACGGTAGTTGTTGAGAGACGTTGGGTTCTTCCCGGGCTTAAGGATGGGATAACTGTACAGGTTTCCCATTGTGACAGAAAAACACCCGTGAGCCAAATGTGGTTGATGACCATGAGGAGATGTTGCCTCTGTGAAATGCCCAAGTGTTGGATCATCTGGCTGCAGATGGAATCTGTGCCTCGGGCCATGTCTCATGAAGAGGTAAGAGCCTGCAAGAATTCCCATTCAGTGAAGGATTCATTATGGGCTCAGTGTGGTGTGGGATGAAACAGAGGGGGGTCTGCGTTTCTGCCAGAGAAAGGTAGCAGGATAGGAAGAGGGTGCCGATGCCGTCGCGAAGTGTGTCCTGAGGTGTTCTGCGAGGACCAATGGATCAGTGCACAGAGCACCTTTGAGATTAAGACCCTGGACCAGTTGGCTGTCGCTGGCGGCTCAGATAACTACGGAGCTTTGACCAAACCTGCGATGAAGAGGCATACATCCCCAGAAGGAAACATCGTGCTCCCAGCACTCCATTTTATGCTGCTTAATAAGGCAACAAGCCTTAGCATGGAGACACTTAAAAGTGAGGAGGTTAGTCAGTGAAGGGTGTCGTTTAAATCACTGCAGCGCCCGTCGGTGGTCCCGAGCAGCGACATTCTTGGTCCTCCACGGTACCAGTCGGCGACGAGGGGGACGTGTGGATAGGGGACAGCTGTGCCAGCAGCATGAAGAATAGTGGCCGAGACGCCATGCACAACTGCATCAATGAGATTTGAGAGGGAGGTCTCAAAGTGCACAGCAGACATATATAAAAGCCAATTGGCCCTGCAGAATGCCCAACATGGGGGCCTGTCTGCCTGGCAGCACCAGGGGAACAATACAGTCATCGGTAAGTGGTCACCGTCACAATCATCATCATGGGGTGATCAATGTAGGGAAGCCACGAAAGCAGTGGAGATCGTGAGATCAATAGCAGTACATGTGCCATGAGCGGCGCTGAAGTGGGTAGGGGAACCATCATTGAGGGGAGACAAATCAAGGTCCGTAATAAGTTGGTCAATTAGGAGACCCCTACCCACAGTGGGTGGTGGGCATTGAAGTCCCCAAGGAAGAGAGATGGGGGAGGGATGTTGCTGGATTAAGGTAGACAGTTCAACATAAAGAAGTGGCATATTTGGAGGGAGGTAGACATTGCAAATGGTGATTGCCACCGCTAGCCCCTAACTGCTATTGCTTCCAAGTTGTTACGTAGGGGGATCCAGTCACTAATGAAATTGGAGCGAACCAAACCACAGACCCCGCCACATGCTACCCTGGGGCCTGCACAGTTCTGACAGAATGCCCAATAAGCACAAAATGTTGGAGAGTGGTCAGTATGGAAATGTGTTTCTTGAAGAACAAGACAGAGCGCAGAATAGGAGGAGACAAGATGTTGTATTTCCGGTTTCCGATAGGTGATGACAGTATCCACTGCAATTCCACTGGATGATCATGTGGCGAGAGTCCAGCTTAGACATGAAGAAGCCAGAGGAGGTCATGTCACTCAGTCAGTGGTCGTCACCAACAAGGATGACATGACATCCATAAATAAGATGTCAGACTCTGCTTGTGAGGGGTGAGGTGGCACCTCTGGGGGCACCAGGCTGGGGGGAGGGGAGAGGAGGTGTGGGGTGCCTTGTCTTGGGACTGTGGTTTCTTCTTCTTCTTCTCCTTCTCCTCTTTCAGATTTGGAGGAGGGTGACTGCACAATCGGGAACCGAAAGAGAGTAGGTGACCTTTTGAGCACACAGATGGTGTGTCTTGTGTGCTGAATGGTGGTAGGTCTCTTCCGACCTGAGAGAAGACGGGGAGAGGGGTCTCAGGAGGGAGCCCGATCACCAGCAGGTGCCGAAGAAGAGGGGCACTTCTTCAGGCAGGGAGAGGGAGCGGCTCCCAGATGTGGGAACTGCAGGGGAAGGGAGGGGGGAGGGGGGGGGCATAGGGCTGGTGTAAGGAAAAGATAGGAGGGGGAAAGGGTGTAACAGAGGCAAAAGTGGAAGAAAGTGACACTGGACGGGTTTCCCTCATGGAGTGGGTGTCCACAGTCACCACACAGAGGGGTCTGCCGTACAGTGGGAAGAAATACGCCCAAAACGCAAGCAGCAAAAGCACCTCAAGGGTGGTGGGACGTATGCCTTCACATCACATCTGTAGCACATAACTTTGACCTTCTCTGGGAGGGTATCCCTCTTGAAAGCCAGAATGAGAGCACCAGTATCGGTGCGGTTGTCTTGGTGACCCTTCTGCACATGTTGAACAAAAAGAATGTTGCTTCACTTCAGATTAGCCCAGAGTTCCTCATCAGTTTGCAGGATGAGGTCCCTATGAAAAATCACTCCCTAGACCATATTCACGGATTGGTGGAGAGTAATAGACACTGGGATATTGCCAAGACGATCACAAGCACTAAAAGCTGCAGATTGGGTGGCAGAAGAGGCTGTGGTCAACAGGGAGCCTGACAGCATCTTACTAATAGACTCCACTTCACCAAACTTGTCCTCAATATTCTCCACAAAAAACAAAGGCTTTGTCTACTAAAGATGGGGCAGCAGAGGGGAAGACTGCGAGGTCATACCACCCACTACAATCAGGAGCTCTCCCCATGGGTGTCATCCACCCACAGCAAGGGCCGCATGGCATTGTGCCCATTGCTGGGAGTTCCAGTGTTCTAAGAAGACAAGCAACCACTCCTTGGCATACATGGGGAGGTAACGGATCAGGTATCAGTAGCGCAATGCCCGTGTAGTCAGGGACTCAGCCCGACAGGTACACAAAAGCCCCACCACAAAAAAATGGTTCAAATGGCTCTGAGCACTATGGGACTTAACTTCTAAGGTCATCAGTCCCCTAGAACTTAGAACTACTTAAACCTAACTAACCTAAGGACATCACACACACACCCATGCCCGAGGCAGGATTCGAACCTGCGACCGTAGTGGTCGCGTGGTTCCAGACTGTAGCGCTTAGAACTGCTCGGCCACTCCAGCCGGCAGCCCCACCACAGAGACTGGCTATACATGCTGGTGACCTAGCAGGGTGGAAGGGGGACTACGGCAGGGAAGAAAGGGGGGAGAGGAATCCACACCATAGATGATGCTAGGAAGGGAGTTCTTCCCCAAATGGCTCACACTAAAAATAGAAAATTTAGAAGTGGAGGCCAAAACCTCAAGTGGGGACCTAAATGTCAAAAAGGATGAAAGAAAAGGAACAGAATTGCAAGCAATACAGGGAAGCAGGTGATAGCCAGGTTGATATAAATCAGAACACCAAGAGAGGAGAAGGAGGGGCCACAGGGAAGGAGCGAGAATAGGAAGGGAGGGCAGGGTAAAGGAAATGCAGCCAGGGAAGGGAGAATTGGCTGCAATAGCTCGGGGCCCCGGGTGCGTCACACACGAACTCGTGAAAGAGCCCTGAGCTCCATGGGGGGAAGGGGGTGCATCATTTTTGGAAACCTTAACACGGCACTGAAGTCTCTGGTCTTTTTTTCTTTCTTTAAGGTTTAAAAATGTAAGAATTTTTAGAGGTGCACTTGATAAGCATGTCTCTTCCATCACATTCTTGTAAGCTGTGATACAATGTTTTTGGCCATTCTTTTGAAACTATAACTTGTCATGTTCTTCCAGCAACTTAAAATGTATGACTTATCTGTTTTGGGCATGAAACTGGCTGCTGTCTTATGCAGAAGTTCTCGATTTTGTACCCAAATAAGGAGATACAGCACGCAGGATGAGGAGGAAATGGAGAGTAGCACATTGGTGAAACTGAAAGAAACAGGACAGAGAGAGAATGTAGCTTCCATTCTTTCTGTGTCATTCACATGTAGTGAATGTTGTTTAGATTCAAAAATAAATTTCTTTCACGGGATGAGAGAAACCAGATACACTACTTCTTCACACAGTATTCAGAAGGAACGCGAAGACGACAGCTGAGTTGTATGCAGAAAAATATACGACAGACATGGTCCGACAAGAATTATGAGTTAGCGAATTTGCAAAAAATTGTTATTGAAAAGGCATCGGAATAGTAGACAGAGGGTAAAGAACGTGCCTGCAATGAGCGGAGTGAATGAAATTTAACTTGCGGGCTATTGTTTATAATCCACACGTCAGCTCCAGAGAAACTGAGCATGGCTCTGGAAGTCAGTACAGCATTGCTCGGATTTTGAATGCTGTTTTACAGATCCATTCAAATTTTCATGTGCACCTATCTTTCAAGTCTATGGAAGGAATGAGATAAAAATTGTTACCACAGTTAACTAGTGTGTCACTCCAACCACATGTAGGCAAGTGTGATTAGTATCAGTTTTAAATTAAACTTTCCTCCACTATTGCACTTTTGTAAGTAGACACTGTTACCTGTGTCACACTGTAGCATCCCATCAGCCTGACACAGCAGCTCCATATAGCATCATCTGCTGTTCTGAAGATTGTAATTTCTTCGCAACTACTAATCAAATTTTCAAGTATGAAATACTATCTAATTCATCTCTTTTAGAACTGAGATTGTATCTGCATAAATTACAATAGTTCCATTGTAAAAAACAAAGTTGATACCAATGTTTCTGTAATTAATATACTAACAAAAAGAGACATATGTCATTTACCGAGAAGCCAGTAAACCATGGATCTCTAAGAATCAAACAGCATTGTGTAAAACAGCTTCAAATGTCTGTCTACTTTACAAATGCGTTAAAATGTTAAATATTTGCCTTTAAGCAAGTAAGTGAGAAAAAGTTTCGAAAAGGCTTTAAATTATGCTTAAAGTTTGTTGGAAGTAGCTTTCATTCTCAAATACTAGAGGAATAAAGTCCGGGTATTTGTGCACCATCAGTTATGCTGCCTCAAGATAAATACAGTTTCTAGCTGTGATACATGTTTCACTGTGCTAAACTTTTAACATAAGATTATACCTCAAAATGAGTAAGTTACGACAGCATTTTAAATTTACTCAATAACGACAGCAAATATTGAAAATCATATTTTTGTTGCTCCTGGAAGTCATTGGATATGCAACTGGCAGCTAGTGCTGCTTTCCAGGATAGTGTCTTCACAATATATATTTTTCACAACTTATTTTGGTGAAAACCAAATTATAATATTAAAAAAAAAAAAAAAAATGGTTCAAATGGCTCTGAGCACTATGGGACTCAACATCTTAGGTCATAAGTCCACTAGAACTTAGAACTACTTAAACCTAACTAACCTAAGGACATCACACACACCCATGCCCGAGGCAGGATTCGAACCTGCGACCGTAGCAGCCCCGCGGTTCCGGACTGCAGTGCCAGAACCGCACGGCCACCGCGGCCGGCTATAATATTTTAAACAGCTCACGAAATATCTGAGATGAACACTATGGACAGTCTAAAAGTATTTGTGCCCTACAGTTCCAACATTTTTTTGTTATAATTAATATTACCTCTCTTCTATAATATTTTATAATACTAATTTATTCTGGGGTATTTTATATGAAACAAGAGTTCACTTCTGATTTCCTTCCACGTCCAACAGACTCCCCTCAGTTGGATTCTCTAGATTACGTACAAGAGGTAATCGAACTTCTAATTGTCACTTGGAAAATGTAAAGTTACATAATTAATCTTTTATTTGTTTGCAAGAGGTTTCATTGTGAACAATGAAACCTCTGGACCACAGTACTGTAGCACACCATGAACCGAATCAAAAAGGCACAAGCCTGTCAATAAAAGTACACCATTGTATAGCACTGTATTTTTGGTTTCTGTGGAAATGTCTAAGCTGTATCAGGCCAATCCAGACAGTTAAAGGTGTGCTCCCAAATCGTGGTATGATACCCCGCTTTATCAATGTGCTGTGCACATACTGGCCCATCTCCTCTAGCAGCGTGCCGTGGTACTGCGGTGCGTAGTTTTCATTGCGTACTTGGATTGCATACAATACTCAGAGGAAGAATTCTTTTTTTTCTACTGAGGTGGTAATTAAAATTTTATGAATACTCCTGGCAATGTAATATCAGGTCATACATCAGCATCTCGGGCCTTTACTTACTTTAAATGGTGGATTCCTCCTCTTGTTCAAAACAGGTGAAACTTCATCTGTAACACAACTTGCCGGGGAAGCAAACAGATGTATCATTTCTGCACCGTTCCTCTGTCCAATGACAGTGTGGGTTTTTGTAGCTGAGCACGTTGGCAAATCTGTCCTGCTATTATCCTCCTACAAAGCATATGACAAGTTAGTGAATTTAAATTAAATTATGCAACATAAGACTGCAAGTACCAGAATCTGTCACTCACATTCCGCGACGAACACCTCGATCTGCTCTTTGTTGTTGGAGAGAGGCATGGTGAAACACCATTTGTCCTGGGTGTAGAAGCCTCCGTAAAGGAAGGCTCTCGGTCCAGTCCTTTCCTTGGCGTCACCATACCCCTCGAGACGCAACAGACTGACGCATCGTCGTCTGAATCACTCAAGCCACACTGTGAACAACAACAACAACAACTCCTTACTAACTTAAAAATAGAAAAAAATATGAAAGCTACCTTTTGAAACTGCCAGTTTCGCCCTAAAGAAGGAAAGAGTGACAGATAGGGGAATGCTGGATGTGAAGGGCAGGTCACACATCTCTCAGGATCAGAGAAAGCCTCCTGTTCTGCCAAACAATGAAATCAGATCACCAACCAATGGTAATACATCGCTATATCTACAACTACAAGACTATTTCACAAATCACACTTAAGTAGCAAGCAGAAGGTTTACTGAACCATCTTCAGGCTATTTCTATACTGTTCTGCTCTCTAACAGTGTGCAAGAAACACGAACACTTAAATGTTTCTGTGCTAGATCTGAGTTCTCTATTTTAATGACCATTTCTCCCCACACAGGGCATCACAGGAGGAATGTTCAATATTTATGGATACAACAACGAACATATGAAGCAAAAAACTCTCGTATACCTGGGCTGTAAAATGCATACCTCAAGAGCTAGCTATGAGCACTTCTACATGTACAATACTGAGAGACAAATCTCTTCTACTACTTCATTTTAATACTTGCCAACCCATCTTCTGTATTATATCTGTGACACTTGCTCCTCTATTTTGCAATAATACAAAATGAGCTGCAGTTCTTTGAATTTTTTCAATGTGCTCCTCAATTCTATCTGGTAACGATCTTGTAGTGTGCAGCAGTACTCAAAAAGAGGACAGACAAGAGCAGTGTAGAGTGCGTCTTTAGTAGCTCTGCTGACATCTTCTAAGTGTTCTGCCAATAAAACGCAGTCTTTGGTTCGACTCCCCCACAATATTTTCTATGTGATCATTCCAATTTAACTTGTTAATAATTGTAATCCCTAGGTATTTAGTTGAACTGATAGCCTTTAGATTTATGCAACTTATCATGTAACCAAAATTTAAAAGATTCCTGTCACTACTTATGTGAATGACTTCACATTTTTCGTTATTTCATTGAATTCACACTTTCCATTATTTAGAGTCAATTGACACTTTTGGTACCATACAGATGTCTTGTGTGATTCATCTTGCAATTGGTTTTGATCTTCTCATGATCTTTGTACTCTACAGCAATGGACCCTTACCTAGTTAGCATTTATTGCAAATCTCTTGCCCAGCACAAAGTCCCAAGTGCCTGGAAAAGAGAACAAGCGTCCTGTATATTAGAAGGGCAAAAGAAAGGACTTGCAAAATTACAGTCCAATATCCCTAACATCGGTTTGCTGCAGAATCCCTGAACACATTTTCAGTTAAAATATAGCATATTTTCTTGAGACAGAGAATCTCATGTCCATGAATGAGCAGAGTTTTAGAAAGCACCACCCACGGAAAACTTAGCTTGCCCTTTTCTCACATTTATACTGTGAACTATGGATGAAGGGTGTAACGGGACTTTGAATTTCGCCGCGCTACACTCGTTCCCTCAGATAAAAATATCCCGACGCAGCGGAAGTTTGTTTCAAAACAGCTTCTGAACAGCTCTCACCTGCTAACTTTACTGAAAAAGAACGCAATTTGGAGATGGACAGAGTTTTGCCAAGCTGATTTTCAGGCTATTAAAGATGCATTGGTGAACGCACCCCTCCTCGGCCACCCTGACATGACGTCAGATTTTTGCCTAGCCACGGATTCGTCATCATACGGCCTTGGAGCTTTTCTATTTCAAATTCAATCTGAATCAAGACGATCTGTCATCAAACCAATAAGTTTTGCGAGCCGCACGCTCACTGAGTGCGAGAGGTCGTACTCGGTGACGGAACGGGAGGCTCTTGCCATTATTTGGGCATTCCGTAAGTTTCGCTACTTTCTTTGGGGTAAACATACTCGCATATACATAGACCACCAAGCCCTTTCTTTCTTGCTATCATGCAAATTGCTTCATTCACGGCTCACCCGGTGGTGCCTTTCACTGCAAGAATACAGCTTCGAAATTATTTACATTAAAGGTAAATCAAACGTAGTAGCCGATGCCCTGTCCCGTTTGCCCCAAGGCATACAGGATTTTTCGGAACTTTACGAGCAAACATCAGACTTTAACATCTTACTTATGTATGATGGTACATACGCCCCATACTACCGCAATATGTGCAAGAACTTTGCTTCACTTCAGGACAGCGACCCCAGGTGGTCAAATATCAAAAAGAAATTACGTACAGATCCTTCTTCACATTTACAAAAATATTACATAATACACAAAAATGTACTTTTTCGTAGGCGTACCCCAGACTCGCACCATTGGTGTGTCTGTCTACCCGACGCGCATGTTGATGATTTTATTCTGTTCACACACAAAACTTGGGGACACTACGGAGTCACCAAATGCACTGATAAAATAGTACAGTACTGTTATTTTCCCAATCTGCGTTGGAGAGTGTTGCAAATTGTTCGTAAATGTATCATCTGCCAAAAAGCAAAATTTTCCAACCAATCATCTTTGAATGAATTACATCCTATTATACCAACCCGACCTTTGGAGTTAGTATCGTTGGATATCGCCGGACCTTATCCCAGAGCTCGTGGAGGTGTGAAATACATCGTTGCTGTACTTGATGTCTTCTCAAAATACTTAAAATTGTATGCTATCCGCACTGTCAACGCTTCTGCTATCGCTAGACGTTTGACTAACAGTTACTTTACAAGATTTGGCAAGCCCCACAGCATTATCACGGATAACGCACCCTATTTTACGGGAAGAAAATGGAAATCCTTTGTTGCCACACACAACATCAAACATATTCTTACATCAGCATTTCACCCGGAAGGGAACCCCGTAGAAAGGATTTTTAGAGAGTTTGGTCAATTTATGAGAATACATTCACCTCGCAAACACACAAAGTGGATCGAATTTTTAGCACCCTTTGAGCAGATAGTAAACAATTTGCCTCATGCCTCAACAGCATACCCACCACAGGAATTATTATTAAACAAACCTGAACAGAACAAGTGGGCTATGCCCATTCCAAAGCTAACCGCATCCACAACACATACACCTTTGGAAGAGAAAGTAAGACAGGCATACACTACGTTGTGCAATAAAGCCAAGATCAGGAAAGAGAAGTATGACAAACATGTTACAAATACACAAACCTATCAGGTTGATGACCTTGTTCTGCTGCGTTCACATCCCAAGTCTAAAAACTTAAAACAACTGAACAGAAAATGGCAGCTATTATATTCAGGTCCTTTCAGAATAGCAAGCATATCTCATCCAGGTTGTTACTCCCTAGAATACCCGTTATCTCACAAGCCGAGGGGGCTGCATCCCCACAGACATTTGAAACCCTTTATGCACTAAAACAACATAATATAATAATAACTAAGTTGAACATGAGCAAGTTGCTGTGAAAACGAGATCATAGATATTTGTATTGAATACACGAACATTAAGTTATACAGCCGAAGAACACAAACATTCATTTATGGAAATTATATACTGCAGTTACACTTGTACACATAATTATGAAGAGAATGTAAACTCAGGTGAGTACACTTACTGAATGAGAAAGTATATTCATATAGGAATGAGGTCTACGCATGTTACATTTGTTGTTAATTGTAAATTATAAGGTGAATCAACAATTTGTTATTTCAAGGCACTCTAATGACAGGAGATAATAGCTATTGAGATCAGTAATGACGTAGGTATGTAGCAGAATGAATGAGGACGTAAGAATGAATGATTAGTATGAATGAGTTAGTATTTAAGTTAATATAAGAAGGTAAGTTACTGTGAAGTAGTTGATGGAGACAGATTATTTGAGGAAAATATTATTGGAGTTTTATGAGAATGGAAGTGCCAAATGGCCCCACGTATGTGATATATTAATGTTTGATATGTGATATATTAATGTTTGATGAAGAATATGTTTAATGTATAAGAATATATATATATTATGATGAATATGTGAGTAAGGAATGAGTGAGAATGTTTTGGTAATATTGTGCTACATAGAGAAGTGAGTAAACAGTCTACATCTTTAAGATTACGTAGGAATTTCAGTTTCAAAGAAAACATTTGTGATAAGTTAGAACACGTGAGTACAAGACGTTAAATGTGAATCTATTTACAGTGCCCTTGAAAATGAACGAATGTAAGAAAAGCAGAGTGAACATAATGGTGATTACAGCTGTTGAAAGAAGCGTAATAAGAATGTAACTTGGAAACACATTAGCTTTAATTTATTTCAGAAGTGTAACTTAATAACCTTTTGTTAAGTTTTGTTAAGCCACTGTGTGGAAGAAAACATTTATAGTTTGTGTTCAGACAGGAGAATGATATTTTAAGGAACTTAAGTTGATGAAGGGTATTCTGTGTATCAAATGCAACTTCTGGTTACACGAAAAGTGCGCGAAAGTAAATCTAAAGTTCGTCAGCGATGATTTTCCGTGGACATGTCACGGTTGTTTACGTGACGAAACGGCTGATCTTGTAAGTACAGTTGATACAAAAAACGAAATTATAAAGTTACTACGAAGTGACATTGAGGCATTAAAAACCGAACTTTCAACCATAAAGAAAGAAAACGATACATTAATACAAGAAAAGAAGTCCTGTGTGTGTAAAAGCCATCAAACGGAAAAGCAAGAAGATCGCGAAAATACGAATGATCGATCGTACTTTAAAAACAACATTTCAAGTGTTCCCGTTGATGTCTCGGTAACTCAGTAAGCCAAAAACCGGAAGATAAATATAAATGGAAGGTGGTGACATACAGCAAAAGGAAAAACAAAGCGCCAGATACGCAACAAAAGGAAAATGACTTTTTAATAATTGGCGATTCGCTGCTGAAGAATATCGCTGTCCCCAATTGCAAGATCGACGTACGACCTGGTATTAGAACGCATCAACTCGGTAAACATTTTAAAAATATGGTAAATGCAAGACAAGATACTACAGAACCAGATTCTGAAACCAGACATAACTATGATGGGGTGTTTATACACGTTGGGACGAATTCGTTAAGGAGCAGCAGTGAGGAAGAAATGGCAAGCGAAACAAGAAACATGATTCGTTCTGCAAGAAATATGTATGCAGGATCTCGTCTGATACTTAGCGGAATCATAAACAGAAGGTCGGTGAGTGAAAAATATATCGCCAAAATAAACTGTGCTCTTAAAGAAGAATGTGATCGTCTTGGGGCAATTTTTATAGACCCCAAACAAATTCCTATGTGAAAACTCACTAGTGAAGGATGGCTTGCATTTGAATAGACTGGGTTCTGTAACGTTCAGCAGAATGTTTGCAGATGTCTGCAAAATCATTAGATGCAAGGGAAACTAATATGGCCTGAAGGGGATGAAAAATCATACACTCCAGCTGGAAAAGAAAAATATAAGCACCATACAAAAAAAGACGATACTAAAGAATTTGCCCCAGAATACAGCTCACAACATGTAAACCAACAAAAGAAAAATTACATAAAAGTACTTCATCAAAATATTCAATACTTTGGTAACAAAAAATTAGAAGCAGAAGTACTCCTGAGTGAAGTAAGACCAGACATATTATGCATAAGTGAACATGGACTAACAAAGTAAAATACATAATGTGGCAATAAAGGACTACAAACTAGCTAGTTACTTCTGCAGATCTAAATATAAGGGTGGTGGCGTTTGTATATATATCAAAACAGGTACTCTATCAAAGAATGTAAACAGTGAAGCTGCTACATTTCCCATAGCTAGAGAAAAAGACTTTGAAGTTACTGGTATAGTGGCAGAGGATTTTAGAGTGTTTTGTGTGTACAGGTCACAATGTGGCAATATTAGCATCTTTCTAAAAAAAGTTGCTAGCTTATTGAGAATGAATATGAAGAGAAATCTTATTATATGTGGAGACTTCAACATTGACATGGGAAAAGACACAAAAATAAGACAGGATTTTGAAGAATTGTTAATACAGCGTAACATGAAAGTGACAATAACTGCACCAACAAGAGTGACTTCACAAAGTGAGACAATTATTGACAACATAATTACTAATATGTGTAACTATGAGTCACATGTAGTTCAGACAGAAATATCTGATCATCATGGACAACTAATCAGCTTTTGCAGAAGTAATGACACAGTATCAGAACCAAAACAAACAACCAAAGAAATTAGGATCATCAGTGAACAAAATATCAACATCTTTAGAACAATGTTAAGTAAGGAAACCTGGAATGAAACCCTACAGGCCCAGAGTGTAAATGAAAAATATGATGCATTTATTTCAACAATTAAGTACCATTTTAATGTAGCATTTCCCAAAGTAAAGAGACAAGAAAGGCATCAAGATCAAGCACAGTGGATTACGAGTGAAATACTAGAACAGCGAAGGAAGCTTCAGGACGTGAGACGGATGGGCGAAGCTGAAAACTATTAAATGTTAAAAAAGAAGTATAGAAAAACAATAAGAGAAGCGAAAGCAAGAGCAATTGACACCACTATAGCGAACTCAAAAAACAAGGCAAAGGCAGCTTGGAATGCAATCAATGCTGAAAGAAAGGAAAAAGATGGGTCAAACAAAGAAGAACGTATTAGGTCAATTAAAGTAGACAACACATTGATCACAGATGGTATGGAAATAGCAAACATACTGAATAATAACTATATCAGTGTAGTAGAAAACCTAAAATTGGAAAGAAATAGTCAAAAACAGAAGGGTATTAAGGTACCAAAAAGATCATGCAGTACTATGTTCATAAGACCAGTCACGGAAGATGAATTGCGGAAAACTATACAGAAACTGAAGTCCAAGAAATCAGCTGGTGATGATGAAATATCAAATCATGTAATAAAGCTGGTATGTGAGGAGATAATAACACCACTGCTGAACATAGCAAACTGTTCTTTCAGAGATGCAATTTTTCCAGAAAAACTGAAGATAACGAAGGTAGTGCCAGTGTACAAGAAAGGGTGTAAGGATGATCCCAACAACTACAGACCAGTTTCACTGATATCAGGTTTCTCAAAAATCCTAGAAATGCTTATGTATACCAGATTAGTTAACTATTTGGACAAACATAACATTCTCATGACCTCACAACATGGTTTCAGAAAGGGTAAATCTACAGAATCAGCAATTGTCAGTCTAACAGAATACATTTTACAGTCCTTAGATGAGAAAAAGGTTGTCTCTGCAATGTTTCTGGATCTTTCAAAGGCATTTGACACCATTGACCATGAAATGCTGATACAAAAATTAAGCAACTATGGCATTCGGGGGCAACCAGGTGAATGGATAAAATCATACTTGTGCAACCGCAAGCAGTATGTATCATTAGGAAACTCGTACCAATCAGAAACCAAATCCATCAAATATGGAGTGCCGCAGGGTTCGGTAATGGGGCCATTGTTATTTAATGTATTTGTTAATGATATAGGTGTTGAGGAGGAAGAAAAGAAAATATTGTATGCTGATGACATGACAATACTAAATAGTGACCAAAATATGGAACAGCTTGAGAGAAGAGCATACATATCTGCAAATGTCACAGCTCAATGGCTGTTGGAAAATGAACTGGTTATACATCTAAAAAAGACTATGTATGCAGTGTTTAAAAACAAGGAAAAGGCTGTAGACATGGATTTAGAGGTTGATGGAACAAGGCTGGAAGAAGTAGAATCTGCTAGATTCTTAGGTATTCTTGTGGATAATGAACTGAAATGGAAAAAAACATATTAATAATGTCTGTAAGAAACTGAGCTCTGTCATATTCTTAATGATGCAGCTATCACAGTATTCAGACAAGAACCTTCTGTGTACAGTGTATCATGGACTTTTCGAACCATACTTACAGTATGGAGTGATTGTGTGGGGAAACTCAAACAAACAAGAGACAAAACGAGTGTTCACATTACAAAAAAAAAGCAATTAGGACCATTTTAAGAAGAAAGACCTCTGAAACATGCAGAAACTGTTTCAAGAATTTAGGTATCTTAACTTTTTCATCGTTGTATATATACAAAACAATAATGTACATCACAAAAGGTAGTGGGGACTGGATTACAAATGCTAGTGTACACACCCACAATACAAGAAAGAAGAATGAAGTACGGAGCATACCCCACCGACTGGCAATGCTAGAAAAAGGACCCCAGTACTCTGGTATAAGACTACTAAGAAGTCTGCCCAAAACCCTGCAAGATAGTGTACTTTACAATGACTTTGCAAAGAAACTTAAAGACTATCTCATTGAAAAAGAGTTTTACAGTGTTGCAGAATACTTATGCCATTAAATTTGTATATATTGTTACTCATTATCAGTGATTTAAAAATGTAAGCTAAAGGTGTAGGAAAATAAGTGATAAAGAATTTTAATACTTTGAAATGTCCTATATTACACCTACATTTACTGTACACAATGTAATCTTACAGGATCAAATAAAATTCAATTCAATTCAATTCAAATATAGTTTTTACACAGCCCTCATGTGAATACATTTGTATAGAAAAAAATTTTTTATACACAAGACAGAAAACCCTGAGGAAGCAAAAGATAGAGTTATTAAGGCCGTTTTGTGATTCGTACAACACCTCCACTTAAGCGAACAGATAACAAAATTACATCTACGTTGAAGACATTTGACTTTTCAGGCTATGCAAGGTAAGTGCAAAGGAGCAGTGACCATCCGTGCAGCCGACGTCGAGCA
Organism: Schistocerca nitens; assembly: GCF_023898315.1. Lineage (NCBI taxonomy): Eukaryota > Metazoa > Arthropoda > Insecta > Orthoptera > Acrididae > Schistocerca > Schistocerca nitens. The sequence goes on from NC_064623.1 coordinate 109,646,059, forward strand.
ACGGGCAGTGAGAAAGAGACATTTTACTGTCAATTATAATAATATGTTCTTTATTTATGATTTATAGATAGAAATGATATATATATACCATATACATGATGTCTAACCTTCATTAAAGTAGAAGAAAGTCCATGGTTGAACTCATGAGAGGAAATTTGATATGTTATTATATAATACACATTATGAGAGAGACAATCTCTGTGAGATATATTTTCCATTTGTATAGACGGTATCCACAAGAAGTGGAGATATCGAGGAAGTGCTGAGCAGTGATTTACTCATGCAAAGATTTGTTAATGTATAATACACTTAGTCATTAGTCATATGAACAGTCAGAACACAAACACAGAATCTGTCATGATGTTACACTACACAGACTTGACGTACGGACACTTACATTTAGCCATGATTTGGTAAATTGTAAGCACCTCCTTTCATACACCCCTTGAAGGTGATCCAAATGTTATAATGTATTATGTTCTCTTTTATGTAGTAGCTGTAGGATTTGGTAGTTTATAGGTAGTGAATAGTTTCTTCCAGTGTATCTTTCTTTCTTTCTCCATTATCCTACCACCTACTGCAGCTGGGTATTGTTTGTTTATGGAATGTAAGAATATATTGTGAGACAGTAAACTTTCAGGTATGAATAAAACAACATGAAGAAAACTGAATATTGATGGCATTACAAGCCTGGTCAACCACTAGCCAAGATATGGAATCAAAAGAAAGAGATAAATAATAAATGAAGGAAAGCCCGTGCTTTAAGTATTAAGTCTGATATCCCTTGGCACGCCCAAACCTGAATAAAAAAAAATTAATACCCCAATAAAAGGAAGCCAATGGGACTTAGTATAATTTTTAGTGTAAATATTTCACATGCATATTCTTGTAAATTTATATGTATTTGTATATGTGTTAAAACTTTGCATATTGTCAACATATTTTGAAACGTGACCACGAAATGTAAGCTTCCATAATTAACGATGTAAACATGCTTGGACAAAGTGAACTGTTAAAATGTAAATATGACAAAAAAGTGTTGCAAACTGTGTTAAACTGTGAATGCTATAAACGACGAATTTTGTGTTGTTTGTGAAACTTATGTTGCATAAACCAAATAACTGTTTGTAAATCGATATAAACTGCAATTTACTTCGACAATAATGAGGATTTTCACACTGCAAATGAACGTTTGTTGGCAAGTGTAAACAATGTGGTGAAACACCTACCTTTGCGAACATCGACGCCATTGTTCCTGGCCGGCCTTCAGATGCTTTGGAGGCAATAAACTCAGCACCTGTCGGAGGCGATGTGGAGGCTAAAAACTACATCGACCATATATGCCCCGGGAACAATAGTCATGAAAACGCACAACGACCTGGAGTGTTGTGTCGTAACAGAAGACATGGACGTTGCTTCAAATCACGCACACGCTCAATCTTATGGTGTCACCGGACTTAACACGCCAATTATGCTGGAATAACAACTTGTAATGAACGCTATCTGAGAGTGAATACTGTTCAAGACTGTCATAACACAGTGATTTTGAAACTGCCGCACGCTAAATTCAGTGATGCTATTGCGCATGCGCAAAGACTACGTGCTGCCAGAGATGCATTGGGAAACCAACGCTGGAAGCGCACAACATTAACTGCGCTGGCGAGCAGCTTGTTCAAACAAACTGTATGTAAATATATGTTAATTGTGTAAAAAGGATCAAAACTGTAACAACTGAATGTAGTACATAGATTTAGAAACCAAGTATTGACAAAGATAATCCCCCTAAGTATGCACGTGGCGTTTCCTATGAAAATATGTATAATAGACATTTAGGTATATCTATTCTATTGTTTGCTAGCCTGCCGCACTAAATGTTTTAGCGTGACAGTCGAGGGGGCGATGTAGCGGGACTTTGAATTTCGCCGCGCTACACTCGTTCCCTCAGATAAAAATATCCCGACGCAGCGGTATGAGCGCTCGACGGCAGAGAGAAAATACTAAAATTGTTAACTCTTTTTTGTTTTTTTCTGTTCCGTTTCGATTGTCTCTTGATAGCCGAAGCTTAAGGCAGACGTGATCTGATTAAGACGAAAAAACTTTTAATGTGTAGACATATTGTGAAAGTTGTTAAGAAATTCGGAGGATGGAAGTAGCAAAGTAAATTAAATTGCATACAGTATCAAGATGATTTTAATTGGTATAAATTAGTGATTCCTAGACGATTTCAAGATTTCGGAGCAGACTTTTCATGCAGAATTGAAGGAGATTTTTGAAGACCTGGACGCCGCACGAAAGAAGACATGTTAACCTGGTAAAGAATGAACTCAAAGCTACGCCATTTACCCCTGTCAGTTACATTTTGTTATTCTCTGTTCTTTTTTCAAAAATTTTTGTAGTGGAAATTGGTTTAACTTTTGCTCAAAAACGCCACAAGGACCACCCCAACTATAGCTTTTCTGTAATACGAAGTCCGATTTGCTTTTCATTCTTCCCCTTTTTCACGGTCTGTCTTCTCCCATTTATTTTTTTTATTAACCACTACAAGGGCAACAGGCAGATTCCATTTTTCTATATTTCTGGAAAGCATTTGACATTGTGCCCCACTGCAAGCCGTTAAGGAAGGTACGAGTGTATGGAATAGGTTCACATGAGTGTTCATCAGAGACAAGGTTATCATCAGGAGTGCCCCAGGGAACGACCACTATTATTCTCTATATACACATATGATTTGGTGGACCAGATGGGCAGCAATTTGCGGTCGAAGGTGTCGAAGTTCAGTGACTGTAGGAGGATACAAGATGACTTGGTCAAAATTTCTAACTGGTGTGATGAATGGTACCTAGCTCTAAATGTGGAAAAATGTATGTTAATGCAGATCGGTACAAAAAACAAACCTGTAATGTTTGGATACAGCATTAACAGTATCCAGCTTGACAGAGTAACGTCGTTTGAATATCTGGGTGTAAAGTTGCAATGTGATATGAAATGGAACAAGCATGTGAGGATTGTGATAGGAAAGGCGAATGATTGGCTTTGGTTTATTGGGAGAATTCTGGGAAAATGTGGTTCATTTGTAAAGGAGACCACATATAGGACACTGGTGTGACCTATTCTTGAGTACTGCTCATGTGTTGGGATCCATACTAGGTCAGATTAAAGGAAGACATCAAAACAATTCACAGGCGGGCTGCTAGATTTGTTACTGGTAGGTTCGAACAACGTGCAAGTATTATGGGCATACTTCAGGGACTCAAATGGTAATCCCTGGAAGGTAGACGACAATCTTTTCGAGGAACATTATTCAAAAAATTTAGAGCTGATGGCAGAATGGTTCTACTGCCTTCAACATACATTGCACATTATGGACTATGAAGATAAGACAAGATACGAGAAATTAGGGCTCATATGGAGACACACAGACAGTTGTTTTTCTCTTGCACTATTTGCAAGTGGAACAGAAAAGAACATGACTAGTAGTGGTACTCCACCATGCAGCCTATGGTGGACAGTATAATACTAATGTAGATTAGGTGTAGCTGACAGGAAATCGTGGATCCAATCGCACAACTGAGACGAGACTTCATAAGGATACAATTTCTTCAGTAGATGCTGGTGATGAATGGTGTTGAAAGCCTCTTGAACATTAGGAACATGGATCAATTTGAGATCCATGTCAGTAGTACCATTACTTTGCTGGAATACAGAGCTAGTTGTGTTTCACAAGAAAGAAATTTTTATTTTCTTTGCTGTGATTCATAATGTCCTTCGGTGACGATGAGATCACTTCCCTTGACGTTGATCTCATCCTCACCAAAGGTCGGCTACAGAGTTCAGTTCACATTAAACATACTAACAAACAACATTATTCAATATGACAGCTGCCATACTTTCCATGTCAAGTTCTCCCTCCCATACAGCCTTGGCTTCTGGGCCAAATGTATTTGCTCCGATGCAGACTCTTTACAGCAATACACAACCACTCTCATCTCCGCCTTCACTGGACGTAATTACCCCACCAGCCCAGTTCAAAATGGTTCAAATGGCTCTGAGCACTATGGGACTCAACTGCTGAGGTCATTAGTCCCCTAGAACTTAGAACTAGTTAAACCTAACTAACCTAAGGACACCACAAACATCCATGCCCGAGGCAGGATTCGAACCTGCGACCGTACCACCAGCCCAGTTCAGAAGCACATTTCACAGGCCATCACATCAAGTCTTAGTACTGCTGACCCCTTGAAAAAACAGCTGAGGACACCACTTTTCACTCAGTATTATCCTAGCCTTGAATGTATTAATCCAGCTACTTCGTTAAGGATACAACTCCCTGAAATCATGCTCTGAAATGAGGTCCATTCTGACCAACATTTTTCCCACCACAACTAGAATAGCTTTTCATCGCCTTCCCAATTTCCGCAACATCCTTGTCACACCCTATGCATCCTTCTGCACCCATCTCCCTACCCTATGGCTTCTACCCCAGTGACCATTCCCATTATAAGACTTGCCCTATGCACCCTTCTACTACCTGCACCAGCCCTGAAACTGGCAAAACACGTACTATCAAAACAACATGTCATATAAATGGCATGACAGCCACCAAGATATCAGCTAGGATGAATGGGCATAGGCAGAGGGTGTATACAGCTAACACACAATGCCCTGTTTCAGTGCAAGCTCTACAACATGACAGTAATGACCTCAGTGCCTGTTCCACTACACCTGCCATTTGGATTATTCCCCCAGGCACCAGTTTCTCAGAACTCCGCAGGTGGGAACTGGAGCTAAAACATGTCCATGGTTCTCACCACCCACCTGACCATGATCTATGTTAATTTCTTCAGTCTCAGCATTTCTTCATTCTGTTTTATCTTCCATTTTCTGACCTGTCTATTTTTTGTTGCCCCTCACCCACCTCTATTGCAAACAATGCACTGTGCACAATGTTTTGGCAGTAACTCTTTCTTGTGTATTATCCCATATTCCATTTTTAAGCTCTCAGGTTTTCAAATTTTGTCCAGTGCAGTCCCTAGCAATCAATCTTTCCTTCTCATCCTGTCTGGTAAGTCTCTCGTAGTCCATGGTTCTGGGTGGCTGTTACAAATTCTTCCCCTTTTCCTAAGCCTCTCTAGTCCCTTTCCTTCATGCCTCTTCCTTAACCTTCAACCCTGCCGGAAGGAGGAGCCACAGGCTCCAATAACTTGCAAACTTCAATATCTTTTATATGTGTGTCTTCCTGCCGCTGCTTGGTGGGTAGATTTTTTATCTGTCCACTTATTTTATACATTGAAAAATTGATTAGTTTCATCAATATCCCTCATTAGTCGTATCCAGTATGGGTCCTAAATGTTCTAGGATGCATCACTAGGGCATTTCATAAGTGACCTCTTTTGTAGACTGACTGCATTTTCCTGTCGTACCAGTGAGCCAAAGTCTGCCACTTGTATTACCAACAACTGAGTTTACGTGACCATTCAATTTTGTATCCCTACAAATGGTTGTTACATCCCAGTTTTTGTGAGGGTTAACCGATTTCGACTGTGACTCACTGATATTGTTGTCTTAGTGTACTGTGTTTCTTTCTTTCTTTTTCTTTTAAGTATACAATGTCATATTTCTGAAAATTTAAAGCAATTTGACAATGCTTGCACCACTTGAAATCTTTTCCAGATCTGACTGAATATTTGTGGAGCTTCATTTCAGACACTCCTTCATTATAGATAACTGACACATCATTTGTAAGATGTCCGAGATTATAATCAATGTTGTCTGTAAGGTCATTTATATATGACACGAACATCAGGATTCACAACTTGCTTCCCTGGAGTATACCTGAAGTTACTCACATATCTGTCCATGACTCTTCATCCAATCCAACTTCTTGAGTCCTCCCTACCAAGAAATTCTCAACCCAGTCGCAAATTTTGCTTCATACTTTATATGACCATACCTCTGTCAGTAATTGTAGCTGAGACAGAGAGTCAAAAGTTTTTCAGAGGACAAGAAATACTGCTTCCACCTCGATCCCCGGCTTTTTCTGAAGACTATGTGAGATCTTGTAAAAAGATTTTCGGCACTCAACTGTTATGGGAGTGATCAGTCAATCACACAGCACACATGCACGCACGCTCGCACGTGCCCACACACACACACGCACACACACACACACACACACACACACACTCACTCACTCACTCAGTGCTCCACTACAAAGGTCCAAGCATATGGAATGCATCCTCAACTACGTGAGTGACTCAAAGTCTTTTTTACTGACGACAGTGTAGTGTATGGGAAATTGCCATTGTCGAATGTCTGTAGGAGGGTACAAGACAACATTGACAAAATTTGTATTTGGTGTAGTAATGGCACCTTGCTCTACATGTAGGAAAATGTAAGTTAATGCAGATGAGAAGTAAAAACAGTCCTGTTGTGTTCGAATAAACTATCAGAGATGTCCTGCTCAACACAGTCATGTCATTTCAATATCTAGGTGTAATGCAGTAAAACAATATGAAATGGAACGAACCAATCAGGCCAGTTGTAGAGAAGGCAATCAACTACAGTTTACTGATAGAATTCTAGGAATGTGTAGTTTGTCTACAGAGGCATATATGACACTTGTGTGATCCATTCTCGAGTACTGCTTGAGTATCTGGAAGCCCCACCTGGTCATATTAAAGGAAGACATTGAAACAATTCAGAGACTAGCCGTTAGATTTATTAAAAATGGTTCAAATGGCTCTGAGCACAATGGGACATAACTCCTGAGGTCATCAGTCCCCTGGAACTTAGAACTACTTAAACCTAACTAACCTAAGGAAGTCAGACACATCCATGCCCGAGGCAGGATGCGAACCTGCAACCGTAGCGGTCGCACAGTTCCAGTCTGTAGCACCTAGAACTGCTCGGCCACTCCGGCCGGCTTAGATTTATTACCGGTAGGTTCAATAGACAAGCAGGTATTATGGAAATGCATTGTGAACTCAAATGGAAATCCCTAGAGGGAAGATGATATTCTTCTAGTGAAACACTACTGAGAAAATTTAGAGAACTGGCATTTGCGGCTGACTCCAGAATAATGCTATTGCCACCAACATACACTGAGCATAAGGACCGTGAAACTGGGGCATGTACAAATGCATATAGACAGTCGTTCTTCCCTTATTCCACTTGCGAGTGGAAAAGGAAAGGCAAAGACAAGCAGTGATACAACATGCACTCTACCACACACTGTATGGTGGCTTGTGGAGTATGTGTGTATATGTAGATGTAAAATGAGTTACATCTCCAGAAAGTATCAGCCCATCAAGTTCATAAGTAGCTGAAATCTATGCGAAATGTAATTTTTCACACGGTTCTTGCAAAATACAAGGAAGGGCGTGATGCTATTTTTGACAAAAACTGCCACATGCGGTGTGACGTGGGCACACCATTATCCCTTAAAAAGGCAGTTGGAGTGGTAGGTGAGCTGTGAAGAGGCACCGACAACATCCGAGACAAAGCTGTATGCTGGTCTTCTCACCGTTATCCATCCGACTTCCTTTGGTTCCCAAAAGACAGTTCTAATCCCATGTCCACTTAAGATTCACCCAATTCTGGATCCGTGCTAAAGATGTCATGTCATCCAGCTGGACTCTGATTTACATCTTCAAGGGAGAGAGAGCTGACAGACTTTTGTAATGAAATAATTCCAGAAAGGCGACTAGAATCATTTAAGCAGCAAATCCACTGTGAAAGAATTTGTGGTTACAATTCTACAATATGACTTAAAATAGTTTGTCAGTTACCACCTTCAGAGATGCATGGCACCAAAAGGCATAAACAGTGTCTTAACCTTAAAGTGAGATGCTTATTTACCACTACTGCTGTAAAACAGTGCCAGTATCATTCGCAGCCATAAAAATACAGTCATACATTAAACACGTCAAAAATGTAATTAAAACAGAGAGGAAATAAGCTTCTCGCTATATATTAAGATCCACAGTCAAATGCTTACCATTGACAAAGACGATGATGAGGATGGGCCAGAAATACTATTCTTCAAGAAATTGTTATGCTTAGCAACATTCTCAACTGTCAAAGACCCACACTGTTCAGGACTCGATCTCTTAGCTCTCAGATCCGGGGGTGTATAGCTCGGAGACCTCGGACTGAAGCACGGATTTCGCTCGTCTAGAATGATGACCGATTTGTCATCATCCTCACTGTCCTCTCGGTAGCCATCTGACTTTACCTGAAAGGGAACGTAGAAAGTAGTTACTTCTCAAAACAAACTATTTGCTACACTGAGATTGTTGACAAGTGTGTGCAGACATAGAGTATCGTATGGAGTACACAATCACAGATGTGCAGGGAACTATAGCGCCATACGTCTCTCCTAAAAGTCATCAGATGCCTTCTCCGTCATTGTTTGGAAAATATTTTCAATTTTGTTTATGTAGGTTTCTTGGAAAACAGTTGAATGGAATCTATACACCGAGATGAAAAAAATAATGGGACACCGATATGCACATATACATATGGCAACAGTATTGTGTACACCAGGGCTTCCCAACGTGTGGTCTGCGGACCCCTTGGGGGTCCGACGGCTCTTTCTAGGGGGTCCGCGGCCACCTTTCACCAAATCGTGTAAAATAATGAGTAAAATTATTGAATAAAGATGTGAAAATCAAATTCATCACTATTTTCTTTTTTCGTGTGAAAAACATGTTTACTTTTACTTCAGGTCGTATTCCCAAGCAGCCTTTGCGGTTCTTAAGTGAGAACGCATACACAGTTTAGTGCCGGAGAATGCGGCTTCTCTGATCGAGTGTTTTGCTGCAATACGGGGGTGGTTTGCGCGCCGGGTCACGGCACTAGATATGTTGAAACCTTTTACGCATGCACGGAGCGAGCTTTGTCGACCAATCAGCTAACAGTTTGGACGTGACATTCATTGCTCTTAGAGGAAGGCAGCTCCAACGTGTGAAATGTCAATTACAAAGTAATTTTAATCAGGCTATAGTGTGTTGAAAAAAGGGAGTAAATCCACTAGCAAGTGTCTGGATACAGTGGGAATTCAAATTGGATCGTTAATTTTAAGACTATTCATACATGGGGGGGGGGGGGGGGGTTCATTTGGAACATGGCACTTGCATTACGAAGCTTTCAGTTCCCATGGGTTTCGCTCTGAAAGTTAAAGTTACTGTGCTCTTGACTGATTAGGGGTCCGCCATGGATTTTCGACTGAAGAAGGGGTCCGCCAGCTGAAAAGGTTGGGAAGCCCTGGTGTACACCATGTATAAAAGGGTATTGCATTGGCAGAACTGTCATTTGTACTCGGGTGATGCATGTGGATAGATTCGTGATGTGAATTAACAGCGTTTGAAAACGGACTGGTAGGTGAAACTAGATGCATGGGACACTTCGTTTTGGAAATCATTATGGAATTCAATATTCCGAGATCCACATTTATTACCGGTAGGTTCGAACAACACGTCAGTGTTACAGAGATGCTTCAGGAACTCAAATGGGAATCTGTGGAGGGAAGGCAATGTTCTTTTCGAGAAACAGTATTGAAAAAATATTGAGAGCCGGCACTTGAAGTTGACTGCTAAATGATCCTACTGCTGCCAATATATATCACGCATAAGGACCACGAAGATAAGATACACGAAATTAGGGCTCATAACAAGGCATACACACAGTCGATTTTTCCTCCCTCTATTTGCGAGTGGAACAGGAGGGAAAATGACAAGTAGCGGTACAGGGTACCCTCCACCATGCACTGTATGGTGGCTTGTGGAGTATCTATATAGACATAGAAATACCTCTTACCAGAAACAACACAGTAGTCGATGGCCTTCACTTAACGACTGAAAGCAGTAGCTCTTGCGTAGAGTTATCAGTGCTCACAGACATGCAACACTGTGCGAAACAACAGCAGAATTCAGTATGAGATGTACAACTAATGTATCTGTTAGGACGGTGTGACAAAATTTGGTATTAATGGGCAATGGCAGCAGACGAATGATGGAAGTGGCTTAGCTAAGAGCATGAAGTCGCCTGCAGTGCCTCTTGTGGGCCCGTGACCATATTGGTTGGAGTTCAGTGGCATCTACAGTGGGGCAGAGACAGGGGAGGGATAACAGGGTACGGGTGGGGGAGAAAAGTGCGCTGTTTGGCAGAGTGTGCAGGGGCTATCCCTGAATACTGACCACTCCTCCTCAGTTTTTAAGACTATTTTGTCTATCCAGAACATTACTCTGACTGTATATACACCACTGAAGAGCCTACAGCATTCACAGTTACGTATATCTCAATTATTAAGTGTAACTATTGTAAATAAACTTATTGTGTTACTTTGGATGTCTGATTGTATTTAAAGACCACCTCAACTGCCAATACAACACACACACATTATTTTATCCATCTACATTTTAAAGCGTATTTAGAAATCAGATGTTGAAGTTGCGAATGCAGATATACAAGAAGTGATAATTGATAATGACCATTTGTTTCATTCTAATGACATAAATGTCTCAAAAAATAATTTACATACCACCTGAAACTTTCTACCTACCTTATTCACACCATTTCCTTCTAAAAGTGATGCATGATTCCTTGTTTTACGCCTCCATAACGGATTCACTTGTGGTGTGCTGTTCTCCAAAAGCTACAATGAAGATTAAAAGATCAGCATAAATATATATTTATGCTGAAATGTTACATGTAATCAATATATAGTACACATAAATATTGCAAATGCAGTTTCAGTGCATTTTAGTTATTATTCAAGCACAAATCAAATCTAATACATAATGAGAAATGGAGCTGTGGAACACCGCAATCCAAACACACACCTCCTGCTTATTGAGAGCAGTCACTTTATCTATCACCAGACTATTCGAGTATCGTCCAGAACTGAGTTAAAATTCAATGACTCAGGCATGACACTCCGTTAAAAGCTCTGACATGAAGTCACCCCGAAAGACAAATTGAAATATGTTCCTCAATAATGTATTACAGAATTTCAATTATAAAGATGCATTTAAAATATTAATATTTAAATAATGACAGATGGGCATTTTTAGAACTGTAGATATCAAGTGATGTTTCACAAACCGTTGGTAGACTTTAGGCTGTACCTTAACATGCCAGTTAGCTCCATACAGCAGGGTTTTCAAGGCATGGCAGTATGTTATTGACTTTCAGAAGGCCCAAACAGCTGAGCATAATGGAGATGAACCAACCTTTACACAATTTACATGTTGCACTGCTTACAGCGAAGGGAAATTGACAGAGCTGCCAGACTTTCACTTTCAAATCCCTGTCACTGCATTAACTATTGTGATTTGTTGAGTCTCAATTCACATTTAATATTTATCTTTTGATAGAGTTAAAGACACTTCTTTAATTTCTGGAATTTGCAATTTTACCTACTGTAATAAAGGCCATCTAAGTTTACAAATGTCTCAGTAGAGTGCATTACAATACGGTAAAGTAAGTGTCACAACCTAATGAGAACTCTGCGAATGAATAGCTGTAATGAGGGAGCGAAATATGTGTCACTGCTTTCAGCTGCTAACAAGTTCCTTGCTTGCTAATGGCGTGTTATCTGCAAGTTTCCTCAATGTGCATTGTGACAGTTTTCATGACAAGTATGATTCATACAACTACCCAAAACATGCCTTTTGCATCAGCTGAAGAGAGGAAAGAATCAACAGGACTCTCAGACATTCAAGACCATGACCACACTGGCAACAGACTCACAACTCCACTTTGTGTTGAAAACCTCAAGCTGCCTCTGCTCTGATTACTTAATAGCAATACAACCAGAGGTTTTCCCATGGGGAATGAAGGAACAGTGCCAATGAAGAATGGATCTGATGAAGGACCACGGCTTACCGAACCATAGCAATACACAGTGCAGAGAGTTCGTCCTAAGAGGCATCATGGATGTTGTCTCTGGTGTTTCGGCAGGTATTTGCAATTTCATTTTTGCAATATGTAGCTGGAGTCATCCCAAATAAACACTGCTCATCACTTCTTTCATCCAGCACTCAGTGTTGGTTTGTTGCCCATTACAAACAAAATGATTTTTAAAACACAATTTTGTGTGTCCATTTGACAGAACAATCCCAAGTTAGTGTAGCGTGATATTCGGTTTAGTGATATGTTGTAACAAGGGCAGAAAAGAATGAATGATAACCAGTACTCCAGAAATGACTACACTGCCTGGCCCATGATGACTGCTATCATCATGCAGCAGCACTGCTCAGTTGCTGGTGAAGTACTTGTTATTCTTTGTGTTTTAGTGTTAACACATAATGCTATACTGAATGTCACACTATGCTAACTTGGGACTGCTCCATTGAATGGGCACATAAAATTCTATTTTAAAATCATTTTGTTTGGGAAACAAATCCAGGCTTTCCATCAGCACTGGGATTGCATGAAAGATGACGAGCAGTATTTCTTTGGCCGACTACAGCCTTTTTTTTTTTTTTTTTTTTTTTTAAAAAAAAAAAAAGCACACACACACACACATCTGCCTAAACTCCAGAGAAAATACGCCTGCCAATTCTTAGGAAGGGCACCTGATATAGTAGCTGTACAATATCAGTAACATTGTAACCTAGAAAAAATAAACTTACATAATTCATTTTTTGTACGTTTGCAAGTATAAGTCTGCAGTAATGGTACACACTAAAATCCACACACACACACACACACACACACACACACACACACACACACACACACACACACACACACACACACACACACCTCCAGTAATAAATTTGTGATTCCTTGATGCCTCAAAATGTGTCCTCTCAATCAATCCCTTCTTTTAATCAAGTTGCGCTACAAATTTCTTTTCTCCCAAATTCTGTTCAGTATCTCCTCATTAGTTATGTGATCACTATCTAATCTTCAGCATTCTCTTGCAGCACCACATTTCAAAATCATCTATTCTCTTATTGACCAAACAGTTTATCATCCATGTTTCACTTCCACACAAGGCCACACTCCAGACAAATACCTTCAGAGAAGACTTCCTAACACTTAAATCCATATTTTATGTTAACAAATTTCTCTCCTTCAGAAACACTTTTCTTGCCATTGCCAGTCTACATTTTATACCCCCTCTACTTCTTGCATCATCAGTTATTTTACTGTCCAAATAGCAAAACTCATCTACTGCTTAAAGTTTCTCATTTCCTTAAATTCCCTCAGCATCATCTGACTTAGTTCAACTGGTTTTCAGTATCCTTGTTTTGCTTTTGATTATGTTCATCTTATATCCTGCTTTCAAGACAATGTCCATTCCGCTCAACTGCTCTTCCAGGTCTTTTGCTTTCTCTGACAGAATTATATCATCATCAGCTAACCTCAAAGTTTTCATTTCTGCTCCCTGATCTGTGATTCTTCTACAAAATTTTCTTTGGTTTCCTTCTCTGTCTACTCAATGTACAGAATGAATAACACCATTAAGAGGCTACAAGCTTGCCTCACTCCCTTCTCAACCTCTGCTTCCCTTTCAAGCCCTTCGACTCTTTATAACTGTCGTCTGTTTCAGTACAAATTGTAAATAGCCTTTCACTCCTTGTATTTTACTCCTGTTATCTTCAGAATTTCAAAGACAGTATACTAGTCAACAATGTCAAAAGTGTTACATAAGTCTAAAAATGTTGTATCATGTGATATTTAGTTTTCTGCATTTGATGGGGTAACATACTACAACAATCTATGACAACGTGGTGGAAGTGTTTGGTATCAGTGCCCCATCACATGTTAATTGGTGCATATGCTTCGAGTGTGGCCAAACAAGTGAAGAACCAAGCTGCAGACCCCTTCTCTGCGGAGAAACAGGAATTGTAAGAGAAGCAGAGGCCCCGCTGGTCGTAGACTGACGTACAACAATAGCAGAAAAAGTAAAAATCAGTTGTGGACGAGCTTCCAATAACTCGCACGATGTTCTGAATGTGACATAGGTCGCAGTTCGGTGGGTTCTGTGATTGTTCACAACCATTCACAAAGCCCACCAAACTGCAGAAGCAGTGGAAATGTTGCAGCCATGCCACACCAATCCAGGACTTCTTCAGCTACCGAATCACAGAGAATGAGTGCCGAGTGTATCGCTGTGACCCGACAACAGTGGAGGAAAGAAGCAATGCACACACGGTTCCACCACCACTAAAAAAAGTGAAGACCTGATTTTTCTGGGTAATATGACAGTGAATGCCTTTCAGGACTGCCAAGGTGTGGCACTAAGAGATTACGATCGTAAGGGGCAAAGTGTTACAGCAACATACTACTCAAGGTTATGGGAGGACCAAGGAGACAAGAGCGACACGGGAAGCTGTCCGAGCTGGATCATTCTGTACAGGACAGTCACACGTCTCACTTCTTTGGGTTATCAAACATTACCTCGCTCCCTGTATTCCCCTAATGGCCATCCAGTGCCTGCTTCCTCTTTCCTCAACTTGATGAAGTATCGGATGTCAGGCATTCCTAGAATGATGATTTTTGAGTTGGTTTGTATCATGAACAACCAAAATACTGTTCAGATCGCTGGTAGATGTCCTATTATAGGGAAAAACAAAGGATGAATATGTAGAGTTGGGCTAACACCACCAACAAATTTCACAATCACAGCTTGATTTTTTTTTATGTAATACTTTATCAATACCCTCTCTTATGTGTCAGTCTGCAGTTCAACAGCTTCACTCTTCAGTGTACAATTATCTATATTCATGCAGACATTTAAAAAAGGTCATAAAATCCATTTAGATAATATACTAATCATTACTTACCACAAACCACTTCAATTATTTAAAGAACCAAACTTCCATTGAAACTAGTGATTACAAATGAGTTTATGCATTTATTTGCCTTTATGCATGCAAGTGAGAAAAAGTTTAAGGAAAGGTTTGAAAATAGTAGATCCCTCGAACAAAAAACTGCACCCTCTTCTTGGAAAAAAGCACAGATCACACTGTTCCAAAAGAAGGGTAGCACAAGTGATCTACAAAAAATATATCTGACACCGATTTGTTGTCAAATCTTAGAACATATTCTGAGCTCAAACATAATCAGGTATCTCAAACAGAATGTCCTCCTCAATGCCACCAGTGAGAATTCCAAAATAATCAATCATGTGAAACACAACTTGTAAATTTCTCACATGGCATATCGATAGCTTGCTTATTGTCAAAAGTACAATCGTATGGGGTATCAAGTAAAATTTGAGACTAGATTGAGGTATTTTTGGTAGGGAGGACACAGCATATTATCTTGGATAGAGAGTATTCGTCAGATGTAGAAGTAACTTCGGGTGTGCCCCAGGAAAGTGTGTTGGGACCAGGGGCGGTGGCAAGGGAAGTATCATATTACATGGGACAAAATGACTTCAGAAATCAGTGAATATATTACTCCAACAGATTCAATAATTTTTTTAATATAATTATGTAGCAATAATGGTTGCAATGTATTTCAAATACATTTTAACAGAAGAATAAGAGGGGCAAATACCTTACTATCCAAACCAATAAATATCATTTAACGGCCATCTTATTATTTATTAACACACATTTTTTACCCGGAACTCCGCAACAGTTACCACAATCTACTTTAAGAAAAACCAAATTTTACAAATTTGTCAGTCGAGGACCCCAATTCTCCTTTGTTGAGAGATATTCCATTCCCCAACCCCCTCCCCCCCCCTTTCCCATTAGCCCCTCCTTGACCGACTTCTAGAATTGCCCCTGGTTGCCCCTCGCTGTAACAGTAACCTCAGACATTTTGCTGCTGCTGCAGTTATCTATGATGAAGTACTGTTTGAAAGAAGCTACAATGTGGTGCAAAAATTTGCAACCTGCTTTAAATGTTCAGAAATGTAAAATTGTGCGCTTAACAAAACAAAAACAAAAACATTGTATCCTATGACTATAATATCAATGAGTCACTGTTGGAACTGGCCGACTCGTACGAATACCTGGGCGTAACACACTGTAGGTATATAAAATGAACTGATCAGGCTCAGTTGTGGGTAAAGCAGGTGGTAGATTTCACTTTATTGATAGAATACTGGGGAAGTGCAATCAGTCTGCAAAGGAGATTGCTTACAAATCACTCGTGTGACTAGTTCTAGAATGTTACATAACTGTGTGGCACCTGTAACAAGTAGGGTTAACAGAGGATACTGAACATGTGCAGACAAGGGCAGCACGAACGTTCACAGGTTTGTTTGATCCTTGGCAGACTCTTGAAGACAGACTGGAAGACTCTTGAAGATAGGCGTAAACAATCTTGAGGAAGACTACTAGCAAAGTTTCAAGAACCAGCTTGAAATGGTGACTCAAAAAATATACTACAGACCCCTACATGTCACTCATGTAGGGATCATGAGGATAAGGTTAGAATAATTACTGCATGCACAGAGGCATTCAAGCAATCATTCTTCCCATGCTCCATACGAGAATAGAATAGCAAGAAACCTCAATAGCTGGTACAATGACACACCTGACAGAGGTTTCCAGAGTACAGATGTGGCTGTAGGTGTAGATTATGAAACTTAGATGAATATAGTCTGGGTAATTTTCATTACATTTTGTAAAAAAGCTCCACTTTTGTGTCACACAGTTACATAATTTTGCGGTACATACAGTGGTATATGCAGATACTGGCTTCACACTGTGTTGTGAATAGTGTTAGTAATGCTGAAGTTTGACTGCACAAACAGTGAAAATGTAGTAAATGACAAACCTTTTTTTTATTTCATCATTTTGTGGTGGGTGTTGGTGAGAAAAAGCTTCATAAAGGTTTTGAAATTATGTGTAAAGTTTGTTGCAAGTTGCAATGTGATTAAACAGAAAAAGTGCTCTTTAGTACTTGTACACATAAATTTTAGTTTTTAAGACAATATTTACAAATTTGAAAAACAGACTAAGTCTTGTATATATTCCTTGTTACCACATGTTGTGGTTTTCTTGGTTTTTTTATTGCACTTGTTTTCTTTCACAGTTTGTCATCTGCAACCATATAGAAGTAAATATAGAAAAGTTACTTGCATCAAAATTTTACAACTCAAAATGTTACAGTTAGGCCAAATATTAACAAGCCATAGCATTCCCTGTTGTAAATGTCAATGTAAATAATTTTTCTATGTTAAGTTCTACATGGTTGTAAATGACAAACTGTGAAAGAAAACAAGTGCAATAAAAAACATAAAAACCCAAGAAAACCACAGCATGTGGTAAAAAGGTATACATACAAAACTTAGCCTATTTTTCAAATTTGTACATAGTCTTAAAAACTCAAATTTATGTGTGTACAAGTAGTATACAGCATTTCTTCCTGTTTAATAGAAAAAAAATGAGTTCACTGATGACACTGAAAATTCAGCAAAACATGTCTGGGAAATAGCATAAAGATGAAAAAATGTGTTTTGCTCAAAGTTGGACCCCCTCCAAAAACAAATATATTTTTAAGCAAAAATGCACAGAAGAACTTCAACCTCAAGATGATTATTTAGTAATATAGATCATTGCTATAGACATGGCTATTTTATTTCAGAGGTGTGTTCAAACTAAAGGGATGCCACTGTCAGATGTATGTTGGCTCAGACATTCCAATTGTCATCTGTTACAGTCCAAAATGTCAATTATACTCTCGTCTTTGTTTTGTTTCCTTCAGTTCGTTTCATTTATTTTTCCTCAAACTGCAAAAATGAGGGCCTTAAATTGCACATACTTTAATGCAACTGGAAGAAAGCGGCACAAATAGCAGATAGCAGATGTTTACCATGTGGCCCTGATTCATGAACACTATTTATCTGAAGGGGCAGTTGGAGAAAATGAAGGTAAGTCGATATATGCTAGAATTCTGAAAAACTCCAGAACGTGCATTTAAGTCAAAAATGGAATTTCATTCATGCTGATGGTGGATTTTTGCCCCAGGGACTCGGCTACCATCAGAATGAAAGAGTGTGAGGAAGGAAGCACAAAAGGAGACTTTTCTTATGAGGACAGTACTCTCCTTCCCAGGAAATGAGAAGAATGGTAGACAGCTGCCCACAGCTGCCCACAGCAGAATGAATAACTGTTGGCCAGTTGTGGTGCCAATGCCCACAACCTGGTGTGTGCAAGCAGCAACAATGACAGCAGATTTGAGTAGCTAATCCAATATCTACTCAAGAGAAACTTGGAAATCTTGAACAGGGGTAGGGAACCTACCTTCAGGAACAGAAGAAGGGAAGAAGTGGTTGACATAATTCTAATGGGTAGGTATGTCAAACAATGGCATGTGGCATTGAAGGCATTTTTATTTGATCAAATGTATATCAAATTTGAGGTTGAAATGGGTGTTACATAGAAAACAGCCAACTTGAATCCTAGGAAAACAGACTACGAGTTCTATAGGAAAGACCAAAACTTTAAACTTACCTGAAGCCAGAACTTCGGTAAGAAATTCTCATTGAAGAGATATATACTAGAGGCTACTTTTGCCGATGATACACAGTACCATTTATGAGGAAGCATCCAGAACATGTACTGGAATCTCAAGCTTCTTGGCAAAACTCTGCCAGTGGAGGAGGTAGTGAAGTGAATGTGAAACTACCAATGGACCCTCACACGTTCCAAGGCAAGAGTTACTCTTGCGAGCACAAGAAAGGTGTGTGGTAAAAACTGAGGTCTAAACCCCTGGAGTACGGGTTGGATATAAACCACTGTAATATGACCTACAATAATTTGCGAAGCTACAGTAAGGTAGAATAAAGTACAACAGGAGGTGGCTGCTTAGGAGCTTGGCCTGCTTAGCCTTGACAGGCAGAATTAGCAGCACACCCACTGTTGGGATGGAGACCATGCTGCACATCCCCCATTACATCTTGGGTTATAATGGAGGCAGCAGGGGGCAAATGGATTAAAAACTGGAAATAACTGGAGGCATTTAGGATATCTAGAAGCTCTCACCAATATGCTGAGTATGGTAAATGTAGGAATGGTCAGGGAAATGCCATCTGACCATACAATAACTTTCAGCTGCTTCAATAATCCTTTCCATCTATTAGTTTGAAGAAACGAACAGTGGAGGAATGAATGACATCATCATTTAGGGGGCGGGTCTGGTTTACTGATGGGTCAAAAACATATGAAGGTGCTGGGGTCGGGGTATACCGTGTACAGCCTGGACTAGAGAGAGAAATACCTCTAGGGAAACTGGCCAGAGTATTCCAGGGGTAAATATCCACCATCGGAATGTGCACAAAGGAGTATTTGCCTGTGTTCTACAAGGATCATAGCATCTTATTCTGACAGCCAAGTGCTCTGAAATTGCTATCAACCCCAGAAACGAGATCAAAGATCGCAGCAGAATGCCATGATAGCCTTATGAGACTAGTGGAAAGCAACAGGATAAATCTGCTGTGGATCCCCAGTCACTCAGGAATCAGTGGCAATGAGCATGCTGATAGGTTGGCCAGGACACGTGCAATGACTCCATTTATTGGACTGCAACCTGTCCTAACAGTCACCAAGGCGATGGTAAAATCAAAACTACGTAGTTGGATCAGAAGGCAGCACATATAGTATTGGACTATGATCCAAAAATTCCAATACAAAGCAATGGAGGTCAAAAGAATATGTGGGTCACTCACTCCCGAAGAAATCGTGTCTAATAAGGAACTAGTAAAGAGTTTCCTACTACTCTTTAAGGGTAGTGGTTCACTTTATTAGATTCACAGGGAGCAAACCGTTACAACATACTCAGTTTCAGTGTGGGCAGTAGTGGACTAAGACCACTGTTGCTTTTGTCTCGCTGTACAAATCGAATCAAATCAACATGTAACATATAATTCAAAACATGTATGCACATAGTCATCGCTCACCTAGAACCTACAAGGGTGGTTTGGAAAGTTCTCAGAATCACCACAAGAGGTCAGCACTAGTGCTATGAGTTGCTCACGTGATATTCACTGGACTGTTGCCTATAAACACGTGCCACATCAATGCTCTTGGAAGAGAGTTGAGGTGATGACATGGTTCTGTTGTCGTTCCCACATAATGATTTGCAAAGATGGGAGGCGGGGGGGGGGGGGGGGAGATCGAGATTTGAACACTGATTAAGTACTTCGTAAAGAAACGTATGAAAGCAAAGGACGTTCATGCCGATTTCCAGAATACACTGGAGGACTCTGCTCCTTCATATTCAACTGATGCCAAGTGGACAAGTGAACTTAAATTTGTTCGGGAGCACTTAGATGATGATCTGTGCAGTGATCGGCCAAGATGTGTCACTACTGCAGAAATCATTGCAAAAGTGCAAAAAATGGTTATGGGAAATCTCTGATTGAAAGTGTGTGAAATTGCTCATGCTTGCCAGATGTCATCTGAAAGGATATATCACATTTTAACTGAATAATTAGAAATTAAAAAATTATCTGCAAGATGGGTGCCGCGATTCTTGATGCTGGATCAAAAACACATGGGAATGGACATATCAGAACAATGTTTGACGCGTTTTAGGAGAAACAAACAAAATTTTTTATGCCGGCTTGGACCACAGATGAAACTTGGGTGCACTACTATACCCCAGAGACAAAACAACAGTCAAAGCAGTGGACACACGCTGATTCTCCGCCATCAAAGAAAGTAAAGACAATTCCTTCGGTGGAAAAGGTCACGGCATCAGTGTTCTGGGATGTAAAGGGGATTCTGTTTGTAGATTATCTCCCCACTGGGCAAACAATTACTGGAGAATACTATGCTAACCTCCTGGACAAATTGCAACTAAAGATACGCGAAAAAAAGGCAGGTTTAGCAAGGTAGAAACTCAAACTCATCTTCCACCAAGACGACGTGCACCCGCACGCGTGTGCTGTAGCCATGACAAAATTATGCTAACTAAGGTATGATTTATTGCCACACCAGCCTTATTCACCTGATATGGCTGATATCCATATTCATATTAACACGAAAAGACATTACTTTGTATACACAGATGAAGTATGGTGATTGCTGGGGCATAAAAGTAATTTATCTTAAAAATACTAAATGGACATCACCCATTAAATATAACACGTTTCAAGTGTATCAAAACTGGAAATTTTAGTATTAGACCCTCCCCCCCTTGTCAAGTAAAATTTATGCAGAAGCCCATATGTACACACACATATGTACAAAAAGAAGCACCCATAATACATAGCCGGATGTCAATGCAACTTTGTACAAATACTCATACCATCAGTGGGTGTGTAAATGATCGCAGTTGTAATTCTCTGTGATATGTAGAACAGCCACCAGAGTGCAATAGTATTGCTCATATGTAGTGTTGTCACCAGGCCAGGTAGGGTGTAAATAACGTGTTAACGGTGTATTGACGCTGAGTGAGCAATGGGAAGAACACGGACATGCTACATACTCGTGTGAGATGTGGGGCATCCAGTACGACAGCGGCCCGATGTCAACCGCATGGGAATGTGACGGCAGTGAGCACATCGTAACCCCCTCAAATCTGTGCCTGCCATCTCTCAGACCAAGTAATGGACCCTCTGAAACATTCTCTGTCATCCCACACGGTTGGTAGGAGACTAGCAGCAGCCGGACTAGAGAATTACCACCCTATGTATAGGCTGCAATAACATCACAACACAAACGGCTGCATCTGGAGTGGCATCGCCACTGGAAAGCACGGACTGCTGACAAATGGCGTCACACTGTACTGAGTGACAAACCGCAGTCCAGCACTACCCCAGACGACCACCATTGGCAATCATGACAGTGACCTGGGTAGAGGTCCCATTCTTCCAAAGTTTTGGAGAGGCACAGTGTTGTTAATCTTGGCGTCAAAGTGTGGGGAACCATCGGGTGCGATTTCAGATCGCAGCTGGTAGTGCCCGAGTTAACTCCGACGCCACAACAGTACGTCACTGAGATCCTGCATTCTCGTATGGTATGTCTCATGTGACAGTTTCGTGGTGTCATTTTTCAACAGTACAACAGTTGTCCAACTGTGGTACGTATCTCTCTGATCTGTCTGCATGACGTTTAGGTACTTTCATGAAAAGTCAGATCTGTCCCAATAGAACGTATAGGATCAGCATTGACATCAAATACATTCCAGAGGCAGTAACCAGGATATCAAGGACCAATTACAACAGCTGTCAGTCAGTTGGCTTTGGGAGAGGTTATAATGGCTTGAGGACACTCTTCCCAATTGAATCAGTGCATGCATCCAAGCCAGAGGGGGTGAAAGTACGAGGGTGCTCATACAGCCATGTTCTTTGAAAATTTTACTTGATAAGGTAATCACTCAAATAATATCACACAACCCCCTCAACCTGTGACGTGTGTGTGTGTGTGTGTGTGTGTGTGTGTGTGTGTGTGTGTGTGTGTGTGGCCATTCGCATGTCGATGTATACCCACAATGCATCTTGAATCTACATCGGTGTGTACTGTGATATGTCATGCCACAACATGTAAAATAGAACTGTGCACAAAATTTGACCTGACCACAGCTAAAATCTTACAACCTAGAATCCAGGCGTAACTCAGGAGCCAATTCAGAACTAGAATTTGTGTGTGTCTGTTCTAACTCAAAATTTTAAAAAAATCATCAAAGATCTTCTACATGAGTTACTGGATAGGTACCTTAAATCACAGAATATCAAGGTAACAATCTACTCTCACCCCCTAACAATGAGAGTACCGTGAGAATGGTGATTTGTCAGTACCCTGTTCAGTTTAATTCAACTTACGAAATTAACTGCTAGATGGTGCTAGTATGTTCAGTGTTGACATTAGACATTTCGGTTTAAGTTGTTGTTGTTGTTGTTGTGGTCTTCAGTCCCGAGACAGGTCTGATGCAGCTCTCCATGCTACTCTATCCTGTGCAAGCTTCTTCATCTCCCAATACGTACTGCAGCCTACATCCTTCTGAATCTGTTTAGTGTATTCATCTCTTGGTCTCCCTCTACGATTTTTACCCTCCACGCTGCCCTCCAATACTAAATTGGTGATCCCTTGGTGCCTCAGAACGTGTCCTACCAACCAATGCCTTCTTCTAGTCAAGTTGTGGCACAAACTTCTCTTCTCCCCAATCCTATTCAATACTTCCTCATTAGTTACGTGATCTACCCATCTAATCTTCAGCATTCTTCTGTAGCACCACATTTCAAAGGCTTCTATTCTCTTCTTGTCCAAACTATTTATCGTCCATGTTTCACTTCCATACATGACTACACTCCATACAAATACTTTCAGAAATGACTTCCTGACATTTAAATCTATACTCAATGTTAACAAATTTCTCTTCTTCAGAAACGCTTTCCTTGCTATTGCCAGTCTACATTTTATATCCTCTCTACTTTGACCATCAACAGTTACTTTGCTCCCCAAATAGCAAAACTCCTTTACTACTTTAAGTGTCTCATTTTATAATCTAATTCCCTCAGCATCGCCCGACTTAATTCGACTACATTCCATTATCCTTGTTTTGCTTTTGTTGATGTTCATCTTATATCCTCCCTTCAAGAAAGTGTCCATTCCGTTCAACTGCTCTTCCAAGTCCTTTGCTGTCTCTGACAGAATTACAATGTCATCGGCGAACCTCAAAGTTTTTATTTCTTCTCCATGGATTTTAATACCTACTCCGAATTTTTCTTTTGTTTCCTTTACTGCTTTCTCAATATACAGATTGAATAACATCGGGGAGAGGTTACAACCCTGTCTCACTCCCTTCCCAACCACTGCTTCCCTTTCATGTCCCTCGACTCTTATAACTGCCATCTGGTTTCTGCACAAATTGTAAATAGCCTTTCGCTCCCTGTATTTTACCCCTGCCACCCTCAGAATTTGAAAGAGAGTATTCCAGTCAACATTGTCAAAAGCTTTCTCCAAGTCTACAAATGCTAGAAACGTAGGTTTGCCTTTTCTTAATCTAGCTTCTAAGATAAGCGGTAGGGTCAGTATTGCCTCACATGTTCCCATATTTCTACGGAATCCAAACTGATCTTCCCCGAGGTTGACTTCTACCAGTTTTTCCATTCGTCTGTACAGAATTCACGTTAGTATTTTGCATCCATGACTTGTTAAACTGATAGTTCGGTAATTTTCACATCTGTCAACGCCTGCTTTCTTTGGGATTGGAATTATTATATTCTTCTTGAGGTCTGAGGGTATTTCGCCTGTCTCATACACTTTGTTCACCAGATGGTAGAGTTTTGTCAGGACTGGCTCTGCCAAGGCTATCAGTAGTTCTAATGGAATGTTGTCTACTCCCGGAGCCTTGTTTCGACTTAGGTCTTTCAGTGCTCTATCAAATTCTTCACGCAGTATCGTATCTCCCATTCCATCTTCATCTACATTCTCTTCCATTTCATAATATTGCCCTCAAGAACATCGCCCTTGTATAGTCCCTCTATATACTCCTTCCACCTTTCTGCTTTCCCTTCTTTGCTTAGAACTGGGTTTCCATCTGAGCCCTTGATATTCATACAAGTGGTTCTCTTCTCTCCAAAGGTCTCTTTAATTTTCCTGTAGGCAGTATCTATCTTACCCCTAGTGAGGTAAGCCTCTATATCCTTACATTTGTCCTCTCATTTGTCGATTTATGTGTACAGTGATAATTATTGACTTTTGAGTGTTGTTGCAGTGAATTATCAGTGAATGTTTGTTTGTTGAGATCGTGCTTCATAATATTTGTTTACATTCTGTTATTTCATCCTATATTGTTGTTTTTGGGCAGCATTCTTATTTAATATTGTTTCTAAGCTATTTTTCTTTAAGTTAGTGTTTGCAGTTTGTTTATTTCATGCACTTTTGTGTTAAAAATTGAGTCCAACACCTAGCATAAGTAGCGGACTTAATGATGATGAATTTCATGAGTTATTGGAAAATATTAGTGGTACAGAGTGTTTAGTGAAAGCAGGAGAGATTCACAAAGCGACAATGATGTTCTTGCTGATATACAGCCCACCTACAGTCTCTAATGGTCTCAATGATTTCTGATGACCACTAAGGTATTGTCTTCCATCAGAGCGGGCGTGAGGAACAGGGGATCAAGGCAGGAGTGCCATGGAGTGACACAGAGAGAGGGACAGGAAGATCAAGAAGTGGTCACTATCACACAGGTCATATGGATTCTTCAGTGGATGGATGGGAGAAGACAAGGGCTGCAGATGGGAAGATCAATGGCCAAGAAAGTACTGTGAACACAATTAAGTGTGTGGGGGGCATCAGTATTGATGAGGCAATGGTCAAGTTGTGCCAGTAAGTTTTCAAAGTCTTGACCGCACCCAGTGATAGCGATCCCACCCCCCAAAGGGTTATGGGCAATGAAATCACCCAAGATTAGGAAAGGTAGGGAAAGCTGAGAAACCAACACAAACAATACATTCTGAGTCTCTTCACGATTGGGGGAGGGGGGGGGGGGGGGGGTGACTGCTGCAGATGGTAGTATCCTGAAATGCTCTTACCTGAACACAGCCACAGCCTCCAAAGGGATATTAAGAGACCCAAGTTCATTAAATAAGAGTGTCCAGAACCTATGTGCAAAATACTGCCCAACACCCTGTCATAGGTAGCATGATTCTTATAATATCCCCCCAATATCCATGTAAGGCTGGTTTCTGCATTGCTGGAAACCAATTCCTGAAGGGCAATGCAGAAGGCACCGGGAATATGTACTGTGAGGTCGTGAAGGGGCCAAGCAGGTGGGTTATGTCACCTGCTGTCACTGGCTGAGGTGTTAAGGCATCAACACACACAGGTTTCGGGTTCCGTTGCGTGGTGCAATCCAGGGTCTCAGGGGCCGTTGGTACCTCTGCCTCAGCCACAAGTGGAACAGTCGGAATCTGGTGGTTTGGGCGCCACTGGAATCTCCTTCTTGGAGGACTTGTTCTTACCTTTCCTCTCCTTAGAAGATATGGCAGTTGTAGACTGGCAGAAGCCTCAGATGGAAGTGTCCCAAGAGACCCCTACCTGCCAAGATAAATCAGAGGAAGGTGATTTATCTCTGGGTGCAAAATGGGGACCAATGCACCAGTGGGTGAGAAGCCAACAATCCCATAGTAGATGAAAGGAAAGCAGCATTAGGAGAGCCCCCAACCATGAGGGGGCCGGCATGTTTGGTCGAGCAGCCCTTGAAATGAAACGAGCGCTGTATTGTGTGAGATACAGAGGCGAGCAAGTGTGCTAGGACTTGCCCCAGTTCACTGCTACTAGCGCCACGTCACCTTAAGGCGTCCACGTGTAGCACACAAGTATTGCACCACAATTAAATATAAAATTAAAAGTCAAACTTTCTGTTTACACCTTGTCAACGTATATCTTATTGTAATAATGTTTTAAATATTAAGTGTTAATGTAATTAAACTAATAGTTTCCATAAAAATGCAGTTTTAAGAAAAAAATAAGTAGCGCTAAATAATAAAGCTAGAAAGCCAGAATTTGGTCAGAATGTGACTTTGGAGGTAAGAAATACAGTTTTGATCAAAATTGATCCACTTTTCATTTTAGAGATTTTTGTGACGGCCTTCGTAGCGACTACACTTCGCTGTAGAAACGGCCTACGAAGTCACCGCCACACTTTTAATAGCGGGCCGACCGGTCCGCTGGAACAGTGAACAGAAAGATGAAAACCCAAACACTCGGATTAAATGAAAGTCGGTACTTATCTTTATTAACGACGATACAGAACACAGTGGTGAACATGGTCTACAGAAATCTGTCTAGTTCGAGTCGGAGCGGCTTGGTCAGCGTCGGCTGACGACAAACAACAACTCTGCTGCGATGAACACACAACTGACTAGCAGGTACACAATTCGGTGGCGAGTATACAACTGAGCGGCGAATCCAGAACTGTCCTAGCGCTCGCGACTCCAGCGCTTAAGAAGCCAGAAGCCAGCGGTGGCGCGCGCAGACTTGCGGCAATTTCCTGTATCGCTGGCGCTGCTTACGCGGACGGCGTCCGGACTTTGATGCTGCCAACCTTTTTGGCAGCGGGCTCGGTTGGCATTACTGGCTAGGATATAACAGAGATGGCTGCCACTTCCCCAATCTTGTCTTCTAATTTCTTCACAAAGAATAAAGGCTTTGTGGCGAGAAGGAATCCCCATCAGTCCTGCAAACTAAGTATTGCAGGGAGAATTGCTCTGCTTGCTACTTAGCCCAAGGTTTTTCTCATGGCATAGAAAGGGAAGAGAGCATTGTAGGGTTATATCTGTCTATAGTAAAAGAGGACTTTCATTCCATAGAGACATAGAAGAACTGGTTTAAATTCTCAGGCAATAAGCTGAAAATGTAGCCCCATTGAACCCACATAAAAGACATGTCTGGTGGAACTCAGAATGTGACAAAATTCATGAAGAAAGACATCATGCATGGTTAAAATTTCAAACACACAAAACAGAAGAAAATGCTACCAACCTCAAAAATATCAGGAAAAAGTTCACACAAGTTATCAGGCAAACCAAGAGACAATCACAGAAAGATCTAATCGACTCAATAGAAGAAAATTACCATAAAACCAATTCCACAAAATGTTTGGAAGACAATTACAAAAATTTGCCCCTCCCACATTAATGCTGAAAAGGGAAGATGGGAAAATGGCAAATAATGACAAAGAAAATGCCGAAATCATGGCAAAAGCATCCAGTAAACTTTTGAATTGTGAAGCAGCCCAGGAACTTTTAGCAATTAACACCCATCAAGACTCTACCTGATCTCGTAAATCCTCCAACAATCCAAGAAGTGGAAACGGCACTAAGAGAGATGCAAAATTATAAGGCATGAGGAGAAGACCAAGTTTTTGCAGAAATGTGGAAATATACCAGTGATATAGTTCGAACATCCTTACACATAGCCCTAAAAAAAGTCTGGCTAACAGAAAAGTTTCCCAAACATTGGACCACAGCCATAACCCACCCACTCCACAAAAAAGGAGATAGAAGCAACCCAGATAATTAAAGAGGCATCTCTCTCTTAGACTGTACATACAAGATTTTCTCCAGAATCCTATACAAGAGGATCAAAGAGCAACTAGAAGAAGAATTAGGTGAATAGCAAGGAGGCTTCAGACCTTGGAGAAGCTGTGCAGAACAGATCATCACTTTAAAATTAGCCATAGCATATTACAAGAAATGAAATAAAGCTCTTGTAATAACCTTCAAGAACTTTAAAAAAGCATATGACTGTAGTCATAGACCTTCAATGTTAAAAATCTTAAGAAATTTCAGGCTCCATACAAAATTAATCAAATTGATAGAACTCACCTTAACCAACACTGCATCAAAAGTCAAGTTCAGGGGAGAACTCTCTGAGCCATTCATCATCAAAACAAGTTTAAGACAAGGAGATTACTTGGCACCCCTGCCGTTCAACTGTGCTTTAGAATATATAATGAGGGAATGGTACAAGATTAACCCAAAGAACATCCAAATTGGAAGACCCAAAGACAAAATAAGTTTAAATTGCCTAGGATTTGCTGATGACCTAGCTCTCTTGTCCAACATTATTCAGAAAACCAAAGAACAAGTTATCTCACTGTAGGAAATAGCACAGAAAATTGGTCTTGGAATGCCCTTTGAAAAAACAGTCATCATGTTAACTGACCCACCACTCAGCTACAGATTACACTAGAAGACCTAAGAAACAAAACTGACAAAACCAGGAAACTCACAGACAAACAAACCCGACTGCAAATGAGAATCAACAAACAGACAATAAGAAGGGTGATTTCTGATGGAGAAAGAAGGGTAAGATCCGAGAGAATGAAGAAGTACTGAGCTGACAGAAAACTGGAAAATTCTTTGTATAAAGTTGGCTAGAGTGGTTCCATGAAGGCCATAAAATCCGAGAGAGAGACTGCTGGGGCCTTATTGCCACCAATAGGAGATAACTTCATCTGCTTCATTTGCAGCTCATCCAACATGGTGCCACCGATTGGGGCACCACACGCACTCACAAATGGCTACCTTGCCAGAAATCCATTGCTTGGAGAGCCCTGCACAATCTGCACTTCTGGAGAAATCTGAAAATTGGTGGCAGGTCAAATCCAACAATTGGAACATGTGTCATGAAAAGTTGTAGAAAATACCAAAAGTGGAAACTTGAGTCCCAAATCATAAACCAGGTCCAAGCAGGGTCTGCACCAAGAAAACCATCCGACGAAGAGACAGAGGGGGGAAGTGGAAGTATAAGCTTGCAGCATGGAAAGGAAGTAATGCTGCAAAGGCTGGGGGCCCGTGGTAGCCAAGCATGTACTCACAAAAGAGTTGTGAGCCCACTAGAGGGATTAAGTGAAGGCCATTGAATACCGCGTTGTCTGTGGTGAGAGGTAATGCCTGAAATATGGTATTCTCTGCACACTCTTGACACTGGGCATCTCAGAATATTGAATATCCTACTGATTTCCAAAATGGAGTATTCACTGCATGTAACTCCCAACTACCAGTCCACGTTCGAAGTCTCTTCATTCCCATCATGTGCCCACAATCACATTGGACATCTTTCCTCTTCAATCACTTGACTACAAATGAAATCTCTGCCAATGCACTGCACACCTCAGTGTATATCATCACTCAACAATAATCATCTCTGACTCAAATAATTACAAAGCTTTTTTATAAAAGTGAAAACATCCAACCTAGAAACAGTGTTCAGTTCTCAAGTTAACATTTGTCAGCCAAAATTGCATATTTACAAGGAAGAGTACTTCATTGTATAAAATCCATGTTTCACTATCAGCTGCTTCAATTTTAAAGCCAAATATTAACTGGTTTCAGTCATGGGCCATCATCATGGATAAGGTTAAAATTGTTTAAGCCCCAATATTACATTTGTCATAACTTAAATAATGTGTAGAGCATATCATGAACATAAATATACGACACAGGACTTTCAGTAGCAAGCATATTAATACACACACATACAAAGCGTACACAGAGCAGTACTGAAGAAAAGATCAGGACTGTGACACCTCCACCAGTGCACTGTCCTTTTATACCTTGTGTACGTGATACTACAGCCATCTGTATATATGTACATCACTATCCTACAACTTCTATTATCTCACCTCAGTGTATATCCTCAATTCAACCATAATCATCTCTTACTCCAATAATTATGAATTTTTTTATACAAGCAAAAACAATTAGCCTAGAAACAGTGTTCAGTTTTCAAGTCAGATAAGTCAGCCAAAATTGCATATTTATAATATAGTACTCCTGATCTTTTCTTCAGTACTACTCTGTGTACACTTGGTATTAATGTGCTTGCTTCTAAAAGTCCTTTGCCATATATTGATGTTCGTGACATGCTTTACATGTTATTTAAGTAATTACAAATGTAATGTTGTGGCTTACACCATTTTAACCTTATCTGTGGAGATGGTCCACTGAAACTGGTTGATATTTGGGTTTAAAATAAAAGCAGATGATTCTCAAACTTGCATTATTACATTACTTGATGGCTATTGATAGCCACTTCCCAAAAATGATTGAAGTACCTCAAAACTATAAGAGAGCTAACAGTTTTACAGGGAAAAAAAAAAAAGAGTATAAAATTCATTTCAGATAGTTCCACACGTGTGGTGTTTCATCAAGTTCCCAAGTACAGTGCCAATAAATTAATCAACCAACACCAATTTACAGTGCTTTCACATCCGTATATCAACCAATAGGGGGCATCTTAGTTCCTACATCACTGAGGAATTTTATGGATAGTTTTACTCACCTCTATCTGCTTGTTTATCTGCTGTAGACGTGTGACGGGATCAAAATCATACTTGTCATCGTCGTAGTCATCGTCGTCTTCGTCATCGTCATCCTCAGTTCTGTAATAATCATTGACACTGCACAGCCTTGGGCTAGCGGAACGACATCTTCGCTGGACGCGCTTGGAACGACAATGGCATGCACTAAAGGCACTGCTCTGAAATTGTGACTTATTACAATGCTGCCATTTCCTCGCACTAGAGGTACGGTTGACTCCAACTACTGTTAACTCATTAGATTCACCTATTTGCTGCTCTGGTCTTATATCTGTAAGCGATTTACCCAGATTTCTTTGTCCTGTTACTGTTGTACTAGTACTGGAGTTCTTCCTTATACCCAATGGTGGGGTTTTGTGGAGAACACTAGAAGGACTACTACAAAGCCGAACA
Organism: Schistocerca nitens; assembly: GCF_023898315.1. Taxonomy (NCBI): domain Eukaryota; kingdom Metazoa; phylum Arthropoda; class Insecta; order Orthoptera; family Acrididae; genus Schistocerca; species Schistocerca nitens. The sequence goes on from NC_064623.1 coordinate 109,677,205, forward strand.
TCAGTAATTATGCAGTCCTCCTCAGAATCATTGGTTCCACCATCACTTGTGTTGAGAGGTCTTGTTGCTGGGGACTTGTTGCTGGGGACACAATTTGATGGAGAGTGCAAATCTTTCCAACCTAACAGAGCTAGTTTGTTCGGTGCAACATTGTGCTGTTTGCAATTCATGGGAGAAGTAGAACTGAGCTTCGGTGACAAAATTAATTCTTTCCCATCGTCACTTGGAGTTGGCATCTCATCAAATGTTTCTTGGCGGCCTTTGTATTTCTTGGAATATTTAGGTGCAAAGCCAGCCTCTGCCTTCCGGTCCGCTTCTCTTACACGTTTCGTCCACTCTTCATAAAAGGGAGCATCCACCTCGTGGCACGGAACCACATTTCCATCATCCTCTGCTGCAACCAAACATTTCAGCCTCTAAAACAAAATACAGAAGAGTGTCACATAAACTTCACTTTCATACGTTACTTATCCAATTAACATGAATGCCGTGTTTACACACCATACAATATTTTCAAGAAATTAATTCTTTTTATTTATTTACACAATAACATTGAAAATAAAAATTACAAACAAAAAAGAAAAGAAGAGAAGAAGGATTTTAATTACAGACTAGCTGCGCCCAGCACATGTCATGCCTCTCTCTCTCTTTCTTTCTAAGTGGTTACTGCAATACAAAACAGACACTTTTACCTGTATGACATAAATGAAAGACCATTATTGTTTGTGCATTAATTATTTTGAAGAACTTTTTGCAAGTGCTTTAGGGCAAACAATATTCCTCGTCTTTCCATCTTCTGGAAAAATAAAAATCATTTTTAGGCTGTCCTCCTTGTGAGCAAGTAACTCATGATTGACCATGTGAGATGCATCAATTTTCCCAATTTAATCCACACAATTTCTTTCTGCCTGCAGTTTTGACCAATGTACAAATATTTCACATACATACATACATACAATATATCACACATATTTAATATATTTCACATAAATTTAATATATTTCACACAAATTTAATACATTTCACACACATTTAATATATTGCACACGTTTTATCCCTATCTCTGGCCAATTTTGCCATGCACCTTCATCTGAATTCTGAAGAAATTGATGATTCTGTCAGTAACTGATTGCTGTTTCAAGAAAAGGGACTGAAGCTGGTCTGCTATTCTAGAGAAGATATTAAATGTACCTGTGGTATTTAGTTGCGTGGCACAATCCTTTGACTCTGAAAAGTGATGTGGTTGATGCACTGAACAATGCACATTAGAGACAGATTGTGTTTCATAATTTTAAAGTATTTGACGTCAACTAATTACAGGAAAAAAATACCAATAGGTCATGTTTGGACATTTGGAGATTTGTACATGTGATTCCTTCACACACATGCACATGCGCATACACATACACAAATGCCACTAACAAACCTTCAGTATGTTAATGGTATGTTGTTATCTGGCCATAAGTAGAAGACGAGCTATAGAACTTCCACCAAAACCTCAATCAACAGTGCACTGCAAAATCAAATTTGCTATGAAGATAGAAAAGAATAGGTTATTGTCTTTTCTCGATGTGAAGGTTTACTGGAAGCCTTATGGTAAACTTGGCCACAGAGCATATAGAAAATTCACCAGCACAAATAACCTGCATGACTCCTCCCATTGTCACCATATGCACAAGAAATCCACCCTGCATACTTTAACCAAGGGGACCCACAGGATCAGCGATGAAGAACATTTTAAAAAGGAACTATGGTTATGGGATGAAGATGATCGAAAACGCTGTTGTGACAAAGGATGAAGGTAATAGGGAAGAGTAGACGGAAGTACAAAACAGGCCCCTATAACCTCATGTGCAAGGAGTCACTAAATCTGTGGGCAAAATTCTCTGCTGAGCAGATAACAAGCCAATTTTCCACAGCAACAACAAAATAAAAATTTGCTTTGGCTCAGCAAAAGATGCAGTCAACAAGGTACATACTGTCGGAGACTACAAAATTGGCTGCAAGTGCGGATTAGTGTATGTGTGTGGGATGGGGCAACTGATTAACACATGGATATCTGATATGAAAGATACACTCATCTGAGGCAACACATCAAGTCAGCAGGGGGCGGAGCATCAGGATGAGTGCAGCAAGCGGATTACAAATAGAGAAACACTTGTACTGGTGAAACAGTCACTTAGCTTGTGGATGAAGACTAGAGAGACAATACAAATAGCCAAGCAACGTACCAACATGAATAGAGAAGGCGGGTACAGACTTCCAGTGTGTCAGCTGCCAGCATTAACAGTGCTAAACGACAATAGCATTTGCAAAGCAACTCACACAGGTGTGCAAGAGACCACAGCAGCTGTAAGCACACAAGAGTACCGGCATGCCTCAGCGAGCAACAGGTAGCATGTAAACAGCACTAATTGACAACTGTGGCCTATTTCTCATTTGCCTATTTCCACCAATGATAAGAAATAAAACAAACATCAATAAAGACCGTCTAACACCCATCTTCCTTAGCCTCAATACCCTATCAGGTTAAGACCGATGACCACGCAGTCTGGTCTCCTTCCCCAAACCAACCAACCAACCTATCAGGTTATGGTAACAGCTTGTTCCACCACTATATAACAAGTTAAGTTTCTCTCATTCTGTAATCAGGCCAACACCCTGAGGAAGGCCATCTACAACAGTGATCGAAATGTTGGAGAATTTTACATACTGACAATGCAATCGCATACCCTGAAAAATTTTACTGACTATACCAACAGATGACTACAAATCCCATTCCTATCCTAAGTACACAACTGGACAGAAAACCGGAAAACAGATAGATAGATAGATAGATAGATAGATAGACAGACACACACACACACACACACACACACACACACACACACACACAAACTTGCACCAATATACAGGGTGTCCCACTCATCTTGACCACCCTAAATAACTGTTTGTCCAGATGCAAATTACAAAATGTTTCAAGCAAATGTTCTTTAGCTGTCGGGGGACATCAGTCAGCGTGATTGCCTTCATTGTAGCTTTGTTTTTTACAAAGATATGAACAGCAGTATGACTTTTTTAATTGGCACCCTGTATTTTTATTCAGTAATTCATTTCCTCTCCTAAAGACCTATTCAAAAATGTATCACAGTGTACCATTCACTCAAACACAATGTTATTAATTACATAACACAACATTGACGTTGACACTCCCAGCTCTTAGTGCAGATACTCGGGATAATGGAACACATCCACGTGCTGACGTTGACAGAGAACAAATGTAAACATAAGTAGAATGCACACCCGTCATTCCGTCAACCATCGTCAGTTGGAGAGTTGTGCGAGTAGAATGTACACCAATGAAGAGAAGGTAGAAATAGTACTCATCTATGGGGAACGTAAGTTAGCAGAACAGTAATTGCAATACTGTTTTCTTATGTACGGGTACATTTAGTACAGTAGTTTAGTCCTTTTAAAGGCTGTTGTGTAGAGTAGGTGTACAGTAAAGGCTGTCCTTCCTACAAACTGCATCGATATAACATTTCTTTTATTATTGTTGTTGTTGAAGGTAAGCGAAATGCTATGCAGGCAGCGAAACTGTACAGAGAGCGATATCCTGGCAAGAACACACCTTCCTGACAGATGTTTTCTCGTCTTGTTGTGACACTTCAGGAAACGGGAAGTTTCAACCCATGACAACGCAATCGTAGGCGCACAGATGAAGCTGCCGAAGTTACTGTTCTCGTTTCCATAGCTATGAAGCCACATGTGAGCACAGGACAGCTAGGACACGAGATTGGCACTTCTAAAACCAGTGTACATCGTATTCCTACACATCACCAGTTCCATCCTTACTACATACACCTACATCAAGAATTGCACAGGAATGATTTCCAGAATCGTGTACGGTTATGTCAGTGGGCACATCAGCTAATCCTCGCCAACCCAAACTACTTCTCCAATGTTCTATTTACCGATGAATGTTACTTCTCAAACAAAGGAGAGGTAAATACCAGGAACATGTATTATTGGTCCAGCGACAATCCACGATGGCTTAGACAGGTGGAACATCAGCGTCAATGGAGAATTAACGTCTGGTGTGTGATGCTTGATACTACAATTATTGGCCCTTATTTCATCAATGGGAGCCTAAACAGCACAGCATATGCCAACTTTCTCAGACAAATTCTTCCTCCTCCTCTGGATGAAGTGCCGCTAAAGCCGTCGGCACACGGACCGTTCATTTGAACATTGAGCGTGTCGAGTTTCTGACGTCAGAGCATGGAATAGCACATCCGGAAGTCTTTCCGAACGTGCAGAGCGATATCTAGCATGTCAAATATTTTGAGCGTGCGTCTGAGCGTTAACCAATAAGATGGCAGAACGTCACCTACGTCACATACACGCCATCTCCCTTCAGCACAGAGCTGTGAAGTGCCATACTGGCATACGGTTCAAACCTATACGTATATATGCCATTTCTGAGCACCAGCAAATTGAGAATCACTCGAAAACCCATTTTTAACTGTGTGATTCGTTGCAATAAAATAATGAGACACATAATATTCAGGGCAAAAGAATTATTGTAACTTACGTATTATGAGAGTATGCCATTTGAAGGCTACAACACACTGAAATCCACCAAAAACACACTGATCTTGGTACAATTTGTTATAATTAAATTTCAATTAGTAACATAGCTACAATTAATACTTTTAGAAATTTGGAACATGTTAGGATTAGGCACGCTGTACATGTTGTGAGTGTAGCTCGGTTGGTAGCGTAAACGGTTCACAATGTGACGTGTGCTGTAGTAGCGGCTCACATCTCGCCACGTCTAAATTTTTTTCCTAACATTTGCATTTTTAATAGGTTCTAATTCTTTATTATTAGTTTAATATAAGCATATACTATAATATTTGTAGTTATGTAAATATAAGTTCACGTTTTTTTGACGGGTGAATTTGTTCAATTGGCTTAACCTACAGGACAGCTTGCGCTACTTGTATAAAGATATTTTGCTCCTTTTTCTTTTAAGTTTCATAATTTACATGCTGTAAAGATTCTGCTACTTGGTAGGAACAGTGATCAAGTAAGAATAACCTTATGGTTTTACTGAAATGTGGGAATGATGAAATAATGTTTATCTTACACGGAGAACTATTGCAAATTTGTATCGCACTGTTTGTAATGGAACTTTTATAAGCTTATGTGCTTATTGATTGGACATGGTGCTTCCCTTTTTGTCTTAAAACATGTACCAGGATACTCAAGTTTTTATTTGCATATATTATATACTGAACAATGTGACTAACATATGGACAATGGAGGAAATGAGCATTTTAATAGAGCTAACATGGTAATTTTACACACACCCGTTTAGTAAACAGTGTGATTTACGAACTACAAACATACCACAAATGCCACTGGAGTGCGTTGCGATCACTATAACACGTTGGGCCCACATACAGTATGCACAAGTCACATCATTCCTGAGCATTCAGCAGCACGTTGAAATTGGCACGCTCAACGTTGACGTTCGACAGCACGGTCCGTGTGCCGATGGCTTAAGAACCAGAATGCTTATGTGGTATCGCCCGCATCTCGTGGTCGTGCGGTAGCGTTCTCGCTTCCCACGCCCGGGTTCCCGGGTTCGATTCCCGGCGGGGTCAGGGATTTTCTCTGCCTCGTGATGGCTGGGTGTTGTGTGCTGTCCTTAGGTTAGTTAGGTTTAAGTAGTTCTAAGTTCTGGGGGACTTATGACCACAGCAGTTGAGTCCCATAGTGCTCAGAGCCATTTGAACCATTTTTTATGTGGTATCAACACAATGGATGTCCAGCACATAATGTCTTGCATCGTGTTCTGAACCGAAGACATCCTGCCAGACGGATTGGTCGAGGAGGAACAGTTACTTGGCCTGCTAGGTCTCCTGATTTAAATCCTCTGGACTCTGTTTTCTTTGGGGATGCATTAAAGATGTTGTCTATCGCGATATTCCAACAACTCCAGAGGACGTGCAGGAACGTACTGAGCTTGCTTGTAATTCTCTTCAGCAAGCAACACTGGAAGCAGTAAATAATTCTTTCATTCAATGAGTGCACCAGTGTATCAGTGTCCAGGATCACCACTTTAAGCACCTTTGAATGTTCTACTCCTCGGCAATGGTACAGGAGAGTCAAAGTCAATTTTGTGTCACGTTTCCACTTGGTTTTTCATTTGTTTTCTGATAACTGCAGCAAGTGGATGAGTTTGTGATCCCAGGCTCAAAGTCAGTGTTGCGTTATGTAATTAATAATGTTGTGTTTCAGTGAATGGTACACTGTGATACATTTTTGAATAGGTCTTTAAGAGAGGAAATGAATTACCAAATAAAAAATACAGGGTGTCATTTAAAAGAGTCATACCGCTGTTCATAGCTCCGTAAAAAACAAAGCTACAACTAAGGCAATCATGCTGATTGATATCCCCATGACGGCTAAAGAACATTTGCTTGAAACATTTTCTAATTTGTATCTGGACAAATAGTAATTTAGGGTTGTCAAGGTAAATGGGACACCCTGTATATACAGTCAAACAATAAAACAAGTTAAAGCAGGTGGTAACACAAAAACAAATGACACACTACACACAGAATATGATGGTTAAAGTATTATGCTACAAAAACACTGTGACTACACGAAAAATTGGAAGCTTTCAATTGGTTTTCCACATGAAAGAAAGCTGCTCAGTTTACATATAAATTAGATGTATTTCAATATAAAAAGCTTCCATGAACTACTTAAAATCTATAGCCTGTGACAATAAAAACAGCGTGCAATATCCCAGGATACCCACTGAAAATGCCTTGTTGAAAAAGCAAAATGCTTTCGGTGCATAATTTATTTATTTTTTAAATTAATGTGCTGCAAGGAAAAGGTGTTTTTCTTGTAAACTACTGCATTTAATGTTTTCTTTGTTTTCGTACACATGTCTACAATCCTGGCCTTACTCAGCAGGGCAAACTGGTTGCCTGGCCGTAGTGGGAACTAATATCATTATGTGACTAGGTGCAGTCACATCCCAATTCGAAGTAGTGCACGCCATTATCTCCTAGTGTGAGAACATAAAGTCATCACAGAGAATACCTGCTCTGGCAGCCAGGCCAACGTGCTGCACACATCAGTTTTACTGACAATGAGAATGGGAAAGGTATTACAGTCCCAACAGAGAAGAAGACAGAAAGTTGGAGCAAACACAACAAGCAAAAGATAAGTACAGTAGAAAGTCAATTAACTGTCACTCTTGCGACCAGGCAATGGCTGGAACACTACAGAGGTTGGATAACCAGAGGAGAACGAAGAAAATCATTTATAGAGCTCAAAATGATGTAATAAATAAATAAAGTTACATTCATAATAAAGAGAAAGGAAAAAGAGAAAATTCTATAATTTGAAAAACTATTTTAAAAACTGTAAATTTTTTTTGTTCAGTTTCTTTTGCAGGTGCTTCACACCACTTCTTTGCCCACAATATGTCATCCATAGCTACAGCAGTGCGCTGTTGTTCCAAATATTTGAGGGCAGTCTCAAACACATCCATTGCTGCAGAGTGGCTGATGTTTTTGTCTTCCACCTTTTCTCCGCCATCTGAATCCTCTTTTCCAACACTATACTGTTGCAAAGCAAGATCACTGGTCTGATAACCTCCAAGTTCTTCACTGGTAACAGCAGAACCATCACCTTCTGCTACCCATTCCTCTACATCAGTATGCTGGATATCACTCGGAAGCGTTTGCAAATCAGTGACTGAAGCTGCAGTGTCTGACTCATTAGATTATGGAAGTTCTTGCTCTTGGTTTAGGCTACAACAAACTTTATTCTGTGATTTTTGTAGACTGGCTGTCTTAAGTTCTTCCCAAGCTTGAGTGATGACGTTTGAAGAATTTTTAAATAGTATGAGCAAATGCAACAAAACACCACTCCCTAAACAAATTACCATTCATCCAAGCACTTTAGCTTTGTACTAAACGGAAAGTGCTGGCGTATTTATTTTCAAAAGCTCTTGGATTTTCAGATTTGCCAATTACAATTAACAGCAATTTATGGTTACCACTTGCAATGCTGCATGTTGCAATGGCCAGCCACTCGTTTGCTAGTCTCATGCCTATGACTGCTTTGTACTATGAGACAAGTGTTTTTTGAGGGAGCATTTTATAGTTTAGCTCAGTCTCGTCAATTTTTTATAACTGATTAGCTACCAGTTTATTTTCTAATACTATTTTTTCAAAATTTTCAACACATTTCCCACTTTCATCATTATCATCAGAAAGATTTTCACCTGAAATAGCTACTTGCCTAGCACCGTAATGGTTTTTCCATCAAGCATAGCCACCTTTCACTTGTTGGAATGCATCTTTTTCACCAGCCACTTTTTGGTGCACGTTAATAGTTTTTTTTTTTTTTTTTTTTTTTTTTTTTTTTTTTTTTTTTTTTTTTTTTTTTTGCAAAACAGGGCTTGATGGTCTTTCCCGACAAATTCAAATTCACACAGCGTCATCCAAGAGCTTAAGTTTTAATTTTTTCAATGCTGTTCATATTGTTTGAGCATTTTCACCATATACTGTTAACAAAAAAGGTTCATATCTTTTTGGTTCTTTTTCCGGTCTTTAATAGTTGTCAGTCCAAAAGCCATTTCAGAAGCTAATTTAATAATAGGCCTACCTTTGTCAAGTCTTTGCAGAATATTTAGTTTCCCTTTGTGATTTGTAGCCATTTTTACTCTTTCAGAATCCCTCAAACTTTTTAATGACAACTGAGCATGCACAAGGAGCGTGACTCAGGTGGAAACGTGTTGTGACAGCAGTAAAAACAAGCATTAAAACTGGGACGCTGTACGGTGCGGAGTGCAGACGGACGGTTGAACACATGGTGAGATAATCCTTTTGGGCTATCAGAGAAACTCTGGGAAAAACTATGTTCCACCTATGTGACTGATTTTAAAACATGCCAAAATAATTGAGTCATCACATGTGGACTTGAGATTGTACTTGCAAAATAAGTACACAAACTGTTGATTCATACACAGTACACCATTAATAAATGTTGCCAAATTAAAGTATCCGACGAGTACTGTCAAACAACTGTACTAGGCAGCATTTCATTTTTGAAAATAGAGGTTTTTTTGTGTTCACCACTATGACTATTACATGATTACTTTGGACTACTGTGAAGAAACAGACAGAAGAAAATTAAAAACATGGTGAGACAAGGAAAGCTGAACTTTTGGCATTAGACAGCACCAACTATCTCTTCTTTATTCCATTGCCAAAAATGTGTTAGAAAATGGTTCCACTCCTACTGTCATCATGCCATATAGATCTAAACGGTCTGGAACCTCAAAAATAATTAAGGTATGTCAATTATAAAGGCTGAAGATTTTGGTGCTAATAAATAAACATAATGTGCCTTAACAGTTGTGAAGTGTATAATATCTTTACCAAAACATGTTTCAGGATTACGTTATCCAATCATTGAGTTCTTAAAGCTGGTACGCCATTAGGCACTGTCAAAAATAAAGACCCAGCAGCACAAGCACAAAATCAAACATGAAACTCTTCCTAGAATATCTCATGTTGGCATGTTATACTCTCAAGGTACAACTGGTAAAGAAGCTTTAAGCATTTGGTAATGGGATAATGCAGTCCCAAAACATGTTGTGGTAAGAATATTGCACGTTCAATAACTGGTGCACAACATTCTCAGTAGTGATTCACAAGATAGTCATATGAGGGCTTCAAAACAGATAACCATTTAGGCAGCTTGAACATCAATTTCACTTCTTTTAATTCAAGCAGCTTTTCATTTGGCTTCACAAGGATGAGTGGATCGTCTTCCAACACTGTTCACTATAGAAAAAGTGAAGGTGGTCACCGGGAAATGAACTCTGGACCTCGCCATCACTAGCCAAACACACCAACCATAAGATCGCACTGTCGGTTCACTTTTGCTGTCGTCACATTAGAAGATTGAAAAGGCAATTTATCGTGCCGAAAAATGTATGACGACAACTGGAGAAAAGATGTTCTGACAGACAAGGAAACTGGAAATCTAACAGAATCAGTTGGGACAGATTCAAACAATGAGTCGCCATCAATGTCTGCAAATGAAACAGAAGACGACAAATCTGCAGACACAGCTGAGGAAAATAATGACATAACCGGGCATAGTAATTTTACAAATACTGCCACTGAAGTATTGTGAACAGCCCTGGTAAGATATAGTGTGCAACCTGCTTACAATCTCATTCTAAATAGGCACTTTATTCAGTAGCACGTACAGGTGTGAAGCGTGTGGAAGCACTGAAGTGAACGCCGTTGCTGCCTCCTGTCCCAGTTTAGGGTTGGACATAAACACAACAGTGCTGCTGCCACTCTGGCCATGTAGTTAGTTCACTTTGCCACAGTACCGCAGCTCACTGCTACAGGAGCCAAAACAGAATGGCATATCTACTCGATAACTAGGAGAACGTACGAGCGGCAGTCGTACAGTTTTAATTGTCGTCTCAGAAAAACAAAGTTGCATTATTAATTTTTTGTTTGTTTGCAGGTTCACTTCTGCAGTCTCAGTACGCTTTGACATCCCCATCCCACAGAACTGTAGCATGCCGTTACAGGTGTGTGTCTCATTAGCAAATGGCTGCACCATTCTGCTTAGTTTCTTCGACGCTTGTATCTCTGCCCACGCTGATGTCTTCAGTAAGTGTAAAAGCTGGTGCAATTTTCTGACCAGTCTTGATGTGAGCTTTTAAGGGAAAAAAACCATATGACTGAGGAACTCTGGGTCAACTCAAAAAGTAGAGAACTAGATCAACACTTTACAGGTTCCTATTGCTAGAAACTTGTGAACACCACCCTACCTGCTCTTCTGCCATTTTTCGATGAGCAGCTGCTCCCTTGGAAGTGGATGGCACAGCATCAAACACGTCTGATAGACGACGAACTGCAGTCTTGTTCTGCATTTGTATCTTCAGTGGTGGAGAAGTCAGTTCCTGTGGCTGTCTTAAACTGCAGCAGTCCGAACGACAGCTCGGAGAAATTACCTTCGTTTTCTGAATCTGCGATTCGTGGTCCCACAAGAAATGAAAAAGAAATATTTTTTTAAAAAAATTAACAGAATTTTTCCTCATTCTATTGATTTATGTAATGTGGAATGCGTAAAATATTTCAAAATCAAAGTACCAGATGCATCTTTTAAGCACCTATGTGGCTACATGTTGAGTAACTATATAGTTGTCAAAAATTCCCATGTGGCTATATTGTGAGTAATTATATAGTTGGCCAGACGCCAATTTTTCCTATTACTTTGATAACAAACTTGCACTACTGGGCATCAAAATTGCTACACCACGAAGACGACGTGAACCAGACGCGAAATTTAACCGACAGGAAGAAGATGCTGTGATATGCAAACGATTAGCTTTTCAGAGCATCCACAAAAGGTTGGCACCGGTGGCAACACCTACAATGTGCTGACATGAGGAAAGTTTCCAACCGATTTATCATACACAAACAGCAGTTGACTGGCGTTGCCTGGTGAAACGTTGTTGTGATGCCTCGTGTAAGGACGAGAAATGCGTACCATCACATTTCCGACTTTGATAAAGGTCAGATTGTAGCCTATCGCGATTGTGGTTTATTGTATCGTGACACTGCTTCTCGCGTTGGTCGAGATCCAAAGGCTGTTAGCAGAATATGGAATCGGTGGGTTCAGGAGGGTAATACAGAACACCGTGCTGGATCCCAACGGCCTCGTATCACTAGCAGTCAAGATGACAGGCATCTTATCCACATTGCTGTAACAGACCGTGCAGCCACGTCTCGATCCCTGAGTCAACAGATGGGGACGTTTGCAAGACAACAACCATCTGCACGAACAGTTCAATGACGTTTGTAGCAGCATGGACTATCAGCTCTGAGACCATGGTCGCGGTTACCCTTGACACTGCATCACAGACAGGAGCGCCTGCAATGGTGTACTCAATGATGAGCCTGGGTGCACGAATGGCAAAATGTCATTTTTTCAGATGAATCCAGGTTCTGTTTACAGCATCATGATGGTCGCATCAGTGTTTGGCGACATCGCGGTGAACACACATTGGAAGCGTGTATTCATCATCGCCATACTGGCGTATCACCCGGCGTGATGGTATGGGATGCCATTGGTTACACGTCTCAGTCACCTCTTGTTCATATTGACAGCACTTTGAACAGTGGAAGTTACATTTCAGATGTGTTACGACCTGTGGTTCTACCCTTCATTCGATCCCTGCCAAACCCTACATTTCAGCAGGATAATGCACGACCTAAAATTACTTTTACTTCTGAAGATTTCTCTCTGTTGAGAATGATATGCTATGTTCTCTTTGTTAGAAACTCATCAAGCTAATCAATCAGCTCGTCTGGTATTCTATACGCTTGCGTTTAGTGTGAATTTTCATATTACACTGTAATCTTCGGCAATGGAAGTACTATTAATAACAATCACTGGCTTGCCCATTCCTCTTATGTGACACACAAACCATCCCAGAAAGCAGTAAGCGAATGTGTTTCATACATCTACAGCATTTGAAACAGACTGTTTTATTGACATATGGTTGATTATTACCAGATTAAATGCCAAAAGGCCTAGAACCGTACGGCCACTCCGGCCGGCGTACTAGTCACAAAATTATTTTTTAGTGTCATACTGCCATCCATCAACATGAAAAGTCTAAAGCTTCCTGGCAAATTAAAACCATGTACTGAACCAGGGCTGTAGCCCACAACCTTCGCCTTTTGCAGGGAAGGGCTCTACCGAACGAGCTATCTGAGCACAGCTCACGGCCTGCCCTCACAGTACCTATCTGCTACCTCCCAAATTTCACAGTCTGAACAACACACAACATGTATATTTACACATAAAACAAATATACAAATAGTAACCACAATCATGCAAAGGTAGACAAACTGTTACAAAGGACAGAAAACATTCACATAAACCAAAGGGGGGTAAAAAAATTTAAGTAGCAGTGCATCATGCAATCACTAAAAATGAAGAAAAATGTAGTACGAGATTCGTACACAATCAAATTTCTCCCAAGCCTTTCCCCTAGTTTATCATATGAAGGAATTTGTCTACTTTGATGTACACTTTTCTGTTTTCACTATATTGTAAACACGACGTCAATGATACTACAATAACGGCTGAAGACAAAGAAAACGCACATATGCAAAATAGAAAAATGCAATACCTCCTCATGTTCATCCCTCAAATTCTGCATGAAGATAGGTGATGAACCAAGAGGTTCATAAGCGGGGCTCTCAAATTCTGTTCCTTCAGATGACAAGGAATTCAGTGACGTACGAGATTCTGATAACATGGACCTCACTGATCTGCAACTTGGAGATGGCGCTAAAGATTCCAGCATCTGGAAAAGAAACATGTCCACTCTCATATCTGGCTTAGTTTGAGAAGCACTGACATGGTATTAAAATGCATATAGTTCAAGTTTGTCAGTATAAACCAATAACAGAAGTGTAAAGGAGTAAGTACATTGCATATTTTTGTATTATGAAAGTACAAATACGGATTCTATCAAATACAGCACAGCAGTTTCTGTAGCAATGCAACCGAGACCGTGCTGCGCAATGCGCTTTTGTCAGCCAATCATAGCTCACGCCACTTGATCTCAACAACCAATGACAGCAGATGCTGAGAGCGTAGTACATGTGATGTAGTCAGCCAATGGCAACATCACTGTTAAGCAGTGTGAAGACACAAAAAGGACAAGTTAATGGTTTAGATTAACACACATACAGTATAGCTACAAAGAAAGCTAAGCTTTCACTTATTATATGGGTTGTTTTTTAGCATGTGTAACCCTTTAAGATATATTAAATGTAAATGTGCCCATAAAATTTTAAACAATGACATAAATGGCTGGTCTTCTGGGTCTGAGATTTGTGCAAGAGGCTGGTCCTCGAAGTGTTAAGTTTTTAATTCTCTGTGATTTATGAATTTCGTCACACGTAACATACACTGATCAGCCAGAACATTAATACTATCTACCTAATAGCCAGAATGTCCACCTTTGCCACAGATTACAGCAGAGACACGGCATGGCAGGGAAGCAATGAGACCTCAGTACGTCGCTGGGGGGAGAAGACACCACATCTGCACACCCCAGTCACCTAATTCCCATAAATTGCAGGTTGAGGGGGGGGGGGGGTGATGAGCTCTGATGCCACAATCAACCATGTCTCACATGCGTTCAATTGGAATCAGATCTGGTGAGTTGGAGGGCCAGCACACCGATTGAAACTCACAACTGTGTTCCTCGAACAACTCCACCACACTCCTGGCCTTGTGACATGGTACATTACCTTGTTGAAAATGGCACTGCCACCAAGAAAATGATCGTCATGAAGGGGAGTACATGATCTGCAACCAGTATACAATATTCCTTGGCCATCAGGGTGCCTTGCGTGTGCTCAGCTATACATATGGATGCCCCTGTGAATGTTCTCCATAGCATACTGGAGCCACTGCCAGTTTGTCCCCATCCCACAGTACAGGTATCAAGCCGCTGTTGCCCTGGAAGATGACGGATTTGCGCCCTCCCATCGCCATATTGAAGAGGGTATAAGGATTCATCAGACCAAGACACACACTGCCACTGCGTCAATGTCACATGCCAAATTCAGTCACAATTGCCGATTTCGTGGTGAAAACATTGATATACGCGTGGGTTGTTGGCTGCGAAGGCCCACTGTTAGAAGTGTTCAGTGCACTGTGTTCAGGCACATTTGTACTCTGCTGTCCAACATCTGCAATGTGTGGTGGCTGTCCAGCCTCATGACGTCTGGACGTGGTTTCACCACATGTTGAAGACATTCACCACAACACTCCTCGAACACATGACAAGTTGTGCAGTTTCCGAAATACTCGTGCCGAACCTCTGGGCCATCACAATCAGCCCTCGGTCAAACTCAAACAGATCACACGCCTTCCCTATTCTACACACAGACAGCATGCTCACTGGCACTCCATGCACCAAGCGTGTGTCTGAGTCGTCATTCATTGCCAGGTGATGCCACTATCACCTCGACAGGTTTATATCCGTAGAAGGTCGGTGGCCATAATGTTCTGTCTGATCAGTGTAATCCATGTTTTGTAAAAGGAAATATAAGAAAACCGTTCTTGGCATAAGAACTAAGACTCTACCACTGAAAGTACACTTAATATTTTGCTATGTAGTGAATTTAACACAAGCTCTCTTACTCTGCAATACTTCTAAGTGTCATTTCCAATCCGGTTTACATCTACACAACACTGTAAAAAGCTAGTAAGAAGGAACACAAATTTCTTGCAAAAATTATAAAGGAAGAACAGTTGTTTGTATACACCAGAACTAAGAGCAACAAGCTAAAATAAGTTTTTCATGACTGTTTCAAACTGTATAAAAAATTAAAAAGGTTATCTGTGGAGCAAAGACAAGTGGCAGTTTATATTTTACTCCAGGAATAAAATTAAGCCATGTGGGGGGGTTGCAATGATAAAACACAGTGTGCTGCAGGTTTATAATTTACCGAAGAATGGTGTTCAATAAATTTAAGATGTATACAATATAGACTGAGATATAACATCAAGCCTAGAGGTGGTACCAGACAAGTGCTGAAACATATCTCGTGATTGTAAAACATTGTGTTTCAGGGAAGGAGATTTGTAAAATTCTGCTAAAGCTGTCAATATATTTGAAACAAAACATTTTATTCAATACTACTGACCAAATTTGCCTGCTTAGTCATCTTCAAGTGAACACTTGCGTATGTTCGCATGTATATAGCATTAAGAGATCTCGTATTATGTCATAAAAGGAACAGGACATCCGAGAATACTCCAAGGGCACCGGAATTTTGTGGACCATAGAGAAATGCATATTTTGGCTTAAAGCGCACATTCATCCTGCGCGTCGCTGTGCAGCAAGCTGTTTTCTAGCTCGGCAAGACGACGGTTGATATTCCGCTGCCATAGCGGAATGTCAGTGTGCACCGCCTTTTTAAGGTCCTTTATTTCCACGTTGGAGCCCGCGTCTTTGGCTTCAATCGCGGCGTGCACTTGTTCGGACACTTTGTGCTCAATTACTTGCTTTGTGTCAATCTCTAGTTGTTCCACCCTGTTGGTCAGTACACTGATTTCCTCTACGATACTGGCGTTAGTGTCCAGACTTACCCTGAAGTAGACCCCTTATCTTGTATTACGCTTCTCAGAGTGTTTTTAGAGTTTGCCATTTTTCTTGAAGTACCAGTACTGTATTATCTCATGTTTGGTTCTTTACTATGGCATAATATTACACATGCCAGACAATGTAAACATGCACTCAAAATTCAACATAAAATTGACATTAGCCAATAGTGCAGAATGAAACATTTCATTTCAAATAAATTGACTGTCTCTGTGGAAAAAATTAACAAAAAACCAAATTGCTTTAGCAAACCGACAAAAATAACCCGATTGTTCTGCAAGACATTTAATGCTCGATTGCTAATAATGTGGAAATAAAATAAAATTATAAAACTGAAACCAATAACATACTTTAGTCTTCCATAATTGTGTGAATGTATTTTAAGTCACTTCATAGCTCCAGTCACAGAATCCATTTTGTTTTCATTTGATGTGAGAACTGTAAACGAAGAGAAAACATCAAAACTACAAAACATAAACATGGATCACATGGAGAATACCAATCTCCCCCCCCATCACTATAACTCGGATAGCTCTGGGCATTCGTGAATCTGGCATCTTTGGCAAGCCACAAAAATTTTTCCAGGTAGCATCTGCATGCTTGCTGCTACTGCTCATACAGCTAACAGCCACACTTCAAGTAGCCAGAAGTAGGGGAAGGCACTGTTCATATGTGACTATGTGCATGCGTGTGATCCCAATGGCAACTGCTGAAATGAACCAGTTGTGTCATCACACTAGTCGAAAGCACTTTGTTGTTATGAAACATTGCACAGTCTTCGTCTTACGGCCTTTGACACATTTTATTGTTGGCAGATGCTGGTGTGTGCATGGCATTTTGTTGTTGTAAATGGTACATTTTCTTTGCATCTAAAGTTTTATTTTGATGTTATTCTCTTGTGTATGTTATAATGCTGCGTATTATTCTAAAGTAAAATTTTTTGACAGAGTATTACGTCTTACCAGTCAAAATTGCGAAAAATTTAGCTGATAAAACAATGAAAAATTCCCGGCTTTTCCCATGATGAAAAAATTCCCATGTTTTTCCCAGTTGTTCAGGGGAGTATACACACTGTATATGATCCTCTAGATGCACTGTACCACAATAGAGCATGTCTACAAATGTTTAATTCTTGCTTGATATGTTTTACATAAATGTGCATATAATTATACTTTTGATATGTGTATGTATCACATTAATGGTAAAAGTACAACATGTGTTTCATTTGATTGCAGTTTTTTTACTATTTCAGCATGCCAGGAAGGACAGTGCTGAGATAATAGCCACATACGTCAGAGCAGTTGTGTCGGCAGGGACAAGTGGAGACTGTAAAAAGGTGTTTTGCATCTTTGTGATCGCACTATTGTGAAACAGCTACCCTCATTACTTAATTTGCGTGAATCCTGTCATGTACAAATGACAAAGTACATCCACTGCAATGAAATTCTTAAATTTCTGTGGATATTCAGGCCTCAACTTCATTAACAGGGTTGTATTTCTCTGCCTTCACCCCTTCTTCCAAGCCAAGGCCAAACCCAATTCCTACTCCTGGTATTATGTCATTCTTCCCTTCTCCTAATGACTCAGGCAGACACTGGCATCGCTAAAGCTGCACAGATAATTATGTCCACCATGTGTAAAATCCCATTAAACATTAAAATAGACAATCATTTCCTTGTACTAGCATTACATAAAAAAAAACACATAGTCCACAATTCTGTAGAATCATAACATAATTTCATTGTAGCTGCACAAGGTAACAATAACTGCTTAAAAAATATGAAGCTAGATCTCTCAGAAGTTTCAATATGAGTGAATAGCAGCTTTACAAAAATATCAACTTTCACACACAACAGTGTAATGAACATACAAGCTGGTGGTTCCGAATATGTACCCTTGGGGCACTGGTGCAGACTTACGCATTATGTGTATCGTGTAATAGGGCTATTGAAAAATTTGGCAGCTGTACACTTGTGAAGACTTTTATATAATAGGTGTGGGGTGTAATACTGGATTTAGGCTATAGACATGCAGTCAAAAATGTCTGTAAGTAATCAACCTGAAAACAGAGGACACCACGCTCACAATTATTCATGTTAATGTGTGCTCAAGACTGCACGGATAAAATATTAAAAACACAGATAAGACATTTTTACTGAAACCGATTATTTACTGTATTAACACAACAGGAACTGTTACTCATCAGAACTTACTAACTTACTTTCAATATTACACTTAAAATACAGTGTGTATTTTATATCACTTGCTCCTAGTTGACTTCTGAGAACTAATTGTACATTTTGTTTGTTTTTCTTCACTCACTATCTTTCACAATGACAGTTCTCATTTTCTGGAGAGTTAAAACATCAGCTTTGTCAAAATAAATTTGTCCCATACACTCGAAATTCAGATCGATCCATTTCAGTGGTTCAGTGTGCATGATAATCATTTCCTTGACTACTCTGTTTTTGCTCTGTTCCTCTACTGAACACACATTGTTCACTATATCTGTATCACTTAACTATTCTAATCCTGGTTTGTAGGCTTCACTGTTTAACCGCTCACAGACTGTTTTGTCAAAAAACTATTTGCAACCAAAAATTTGTATTCTAAATGGAAATATTTGTTGTAAATGCAACAGAATAAGTCAGGTTTTGCTTTTTTTAATTTTTTTTCCAAAAATCAACTAACTGAAATTTAACAATGTAAGAACTGTCTCGTTGTCTATGTCTTCCCAATTAAAAAATTGTATTCTGCATGAAAGTATTTGTTCTAATTGTAACAGAATAAGCTTAGTTTCTTTTCTTTATTTTAGTTTTTCAATAGTCATCAAACCATGCAAGGATAATCCACTGGCTGGATCATCAGAAGATCAGTGTATTTTATGCAGTGAAATCGTATTGTCCTAAGCAAAAGTAAAACTAAAAAATGTAAAAACAAAGTAAAGAGCACAGCATTTTAAAGGATAAAATTTACATAAGTATGTAATGCATAGAGTAATAATCTAAAGCTATGTAATAAGCACTGGGCATTTATGACATATACATAAAGCTTGGAAATTTCAAGAAAGCTGCATGCACGAACAACACACTCTCACATGTGGGTACAACATTAAATGACAATAGCACTGACAAACACACACCTGTACAGCAACACTGTCTCGGTTGATTACAATTGTACAAGGGTAGAACCAACTACAGAATTACAAATATGATGTGCTCTAGCAAAATTAAATCAAACAAAACTGTCTGTGTGATACATTAGTGTAAGAGTAAAGCACTGGATTGGTAACGAAAAGATTGCGAGTTCAAATACGCACCCAAACATTTTTTAGGCTTATTGTTATTTAGCTCTAAGAAAACTCTGTGCTTGTAGTAATGCAGTCATAAAATGAATGCCTTAATTTTAGTTAGTAGTAACCCTTTCATCAGTTTTACAAAGGAAGTGTTTTGCTGTTTTATTTCCACATGCATTACTATAAAAACCTGAGAATTTATATAAATCATTATTCCTTGCTTTTAGTTGTTGATCAACGTACTAAAATGCAATGGAGATTTGTCTTGTCCATAAGCGTACAGAATTGGAATCTGTGAATTTTTCTGTAGCTCAAAGGAAAACACATTCAATTTCAGAGTAACGTAACAATACAGAAGGATTCCCCATGCACGATATCATCAGGAAACAGCTAAGTATTATAAGAGTCTAATAAGATGTATTTCTGCTGCTAAATTAAATCAACTGCATAAGAGTGTTGAAACTTTCAAAGCAAATACACTGGAAAATACGGGATGAAATAATGACAATACATTTAAAAGGATAGACTGCTACTAACTATATAGTGGAGATGAGGTGTCACAGACAGACGCAAAAAAAAGACTGCTAAACAAGTCGGCTTTCATCAAAAGGCATTCTTCTGGATTAGACAACATACACACACACATTTGCACAAACACAACTCACACAGATATGACCACTTTCTCAGGCTGCTGAGTCTGGTCTCAACAGGCAGAGACAGTGGTCATGTGTATGCAAATTGTGTTTGAGTGAGCATGTGTCTAATTCAGAAGAAAGCCTTTTGGTTGAAAGCTTTTGTTATTCCTGTCTGTGATTCAGCATCTCCACTACATGGTGAGTAGCATCTATCTTTTTCATAATATTGTCACTGGAGCAAATATCTTGTATACTAATTCTGGAAAAGGAAGAGAGACAGTATTTTGTTTAAGAGCTAGTTGGACACACATTATTACGGCCACAGAGATAAGGCCGTTGTCACACAAATGCTTGCACAATAAGATCCTGCTGGGATGAGGGCATATCCTAGCGTGGTAAGATACCTCAAAGAAGGCAAGAGCTGATACCTGTTACTTTATAGCCTTTACAGGGGGGTATAGAGAAATGGGAGGGGGGGGGGGGGGTAAACTCTTGCAGCTGTGTTGCAGTGCAAGACAAATCTTTCCTTGGTGAGTGCTTTGCACCGAAAGGACATGCTACATGCTTGTCAATACCACAATAATGTTAGGAAATGCTTCCAGTGAAAAAAGACAATGGTGGGACGTTGCTACCTCTCACTAAGGTGAAACACAGAACCACAGGTGCATCAAAGTTCGCAACTGTCATGAAAACAGGGAAGCTGTAACAACAAATCTAAGAACTTTATGAAAAAAGAGACAATTCAAAAAGCATGTGATGCATATTGACAACTTTCAGGGAGGTGCATTTCAACATCATATTTATAATTACCACCTCAGAAAGGAATATCAAACCCTCGATAAATCGAAGTCTTTCTGCAAAAAGCAGAACTTTTTAGATAGGGAAAACTGTCAATGCTAAATGTAGTGCATGGCTTAGGCTTCAAATAGAGGGAAAAAAATAACAGAAGAAATGTCATAATTGAGAGAGGTGTTATTGTAGCATGGCGGTGTACATTTTTTAGGGCAATATCAAAAGGAAACTTTAATGATATTGGTTGGCTCAACAAAGCATGGATAAATGCATGCAATTCAATTAATATAGTTTGGGCAGATGTGTCAGTAACTGGCACTATGCCACAACCCATTTGTAGTAAATTAATTCTTCTCCAGGCAAATAAACTCGAGGGTTCATGTAAAACTTATTTTATTTAGACTGAAAAAAAAAAAAAAACTTAATTACCATGAAGGAATCAATGGAGACTCAATTCAGTGATGCTTTAAGAACTCACATTTGAAAACTTGAGCATGCCTTCAGTAATAATTCTGGACAACGCTTTGTACCATTCAAATAACTTCAATAAGGTATATACTGTAGCTTCCAGAAAATAATACACTATGGACTGTCTATAACAAAAAACTGTTTCCATACTAGACCACTGTAGAAAGATTGACTTACTGGATGTCGTGGCTCAGAATAAACCACTCTATACGTTTTAGATGGATTGGCAAAAATATATGACCATAGAGTTCTCAGAATACCCCCACATCACTGTCACTTCAGTTTCGATGAACTCATATGGACTCAGGTTAAAGGTTGTGTAGCAAGGAACAACGAAAAATATATGTTATCAGAGTTGAAAGATTTACAAAGGACGCTACAACCCAAATTTTGTCGTCAGATTGGTATAATGTTGTAATACACAGGAAGGAAATAATAATGAAAGCATGGGAAAATAAATGTGTAATTGAAAGTTCCCTGCTCATTGTGTTACAGTCACGTCACCACACACACGAGAAAGGGAAACACTGCACCACACGTTCCCTCATTATACAAGATATCTGCTAGGGATCCCCTTCTCTGCTTGGGAGCTGGTACTGTGACTACTGTGATGAGAAGGCAACAATTATTTGCTTGCAAATTTCAGAAGGAGGTAACAATGACATTTTAGGTTTTCTGCTTGGGAAACTGTAGCAATAATGATGTTAACAACATTTTGTTAGCTAATAACTAGCAAATTGTATACCAGTCTGAACTATTTATTTTGCATTTCAAAACATTATTTTGCTTGTCAAAACAAAGCATTTCTGTGATTATTCCTGAAACTGAGAAATACTGAAGGGAGGTTTTTACTTGTTATGTTCTGTGAAGGTTAATTAACTCTCAATGCATTATTTTTACTTTATAAGAACAGTTTTTTAGACAACTTTAGCCATGGAAGACTATATGTAAATTAATATTCACGGGCTTGACAAATGTGGAAATTTAATAGACACCAAAATCCACCTTTTTTTTTGCCATCATCAATTTCCCTCATTTCTAGTAGTTAGTAGTTTTAGTAAAAAAAAATATGTTAAACTAACATGTTCCATGTCATTACAAAAACACATATTCATGATCTATGGAACAAATACTAATAGTGTAAACATTTTAAAATGCCGATCTATCAGGCTTTTTTTTAAGGGGGTTGAGGGGATGAAAATAATACTCTATTCATATCAGCTGTGCAATGGTTCCAAAAAGATATTTTTCATTGCAAGTTGTATTTTTTATGATTAGCATCATACAAACATTTAAAACACAAATCTTGTTGCACTATGGACAAAATAGCATGAATGAAAATTTAAACCAACTGAATGGATTGTAAATAAAACAAAATTCAAGAGAAATGAGGCACAGAAATAATGAATTCAATGAGACTGATGAAAATAAAGAATGATAAAACAGAAAAAAATTACATCAAAATTAATAAATAAAAGCACTTAAAATCACTTGGACAAAAATTCAAAATGTAAAAAGAATTAAAGAAAGCAAAACAAGAGCAAATAAAAAAGCCAATACAATGATGAAAATGATGTGACAAAGGATTAGAAATAAAAATATTACCATTGTACATGTTAACTGAGAAACAATAATAACCATTTGCTTTGATAAACATATCAAAATAAAAAGTTTCGAAGCAGCTGGCCAGATTTGAACCCACGACCTTCTAAATGTCAGGAATGAATCGTATCCATTACGCTATACTACTCCTCTGCGTAACACTATTATATTTAAGCCTCTAGAGCAGTAGCCATCAAACTGTGGCCTACAGACTGCATACAGCCCACGGACTGCATACAGCCATATTTCATAATAATATGCATCTAGCAACCAATGTCTGAATCGGAAAACATCAATGAGTATTAAGAGCTTCTTAAGAGAGTAGTCTTCCTGCTTAGGAACAAACACAAATGCAGAGTCCGTATTATTTTACAATGAGCTTAATTGTAATTGACACTTGCTAATTTGGCTCAGAGCTTAGTAAAGTTGGCCGCCAACCTCAGGAGCAGAGGGGCAAGTAATGTGGCAACTGCAGGCTTAGAGGACGTGGATGTTGAATGTTTTACTGTTTGTCCCCAGTACTGACAAGCCATAGGAGTGTGTGCCTCATGCTGATCAGCTTTCATGGTATAAATATCAAAGGGAACTAACAGACTGCCAGTCAGACAGAGTAGGACAAGCATTTCAAAGGCCTGCTAACAGAAGAAAGGGCAGAATACAAGGAAATAAAATAGGATATAGAGAACCAGGACACAAAGAAGTAGAGAAAATACTTCGAAAGACCTATGGAAGGCAGCTACCCAAATTCAAATGGGGAAATCACGAGGGCCTGGAAATGTACCAATAGAGTTAGCGAGGTATGGCATAAGCATTCTGTATTAATGTCTGAGCACGCTATTTATTCTAAGTATGTGGTACAGAGAGGAAATTCCGACAGAGTGAAACATAGGGTATCTAAGCCCTGTTCATAGAAATGGAAACAAGGAAGTGTCTAGGAACTATAATACCATGAGTGTCATGACAGTTCAGTTGACATGATATATGGGAAAATTTTAACATCTAGACTGGGAAGATTGGAACTGAAGTGGAAGAACAAAGTGGTTTCCAAAGAGGTAGGTCTTGTGTAGATCATCAAGAAGAGACTGGAAAAAATTTAAACAGTCATTTGGTCCTGGTCAGTCTTGAGAAAGCATATGACAGTGCCATTAAAGATATTATTTGTGGTGTTGTGGCCAGGAGAACTGCCAAAAATTTACAAAAGAAATATCATAAACCTCTACAAGTCTGCAGCATGTTTCATTAATGTGGGAGCAGAAATTTCTAGTGACACCTTTTGAATAATTAAAGGACAGAAACAAAGATGCTGTGTCCCACACTCCTTAAGAAGTATGTGCAGAAGGCAATGGATCTCAGGTGTAGAAAGTGCATAGGCCTGGGGAATGAAGTAGGAAATCAGTGTATGTATGCACTTCTCTGTAAATGAAGAAGAGGATATATCTTTCTGCTTAGCAGCTGGTTGGAAGAAGGTAAAAAATAGAGTTTGGAAATTAATTCCGAGAAGATGGAATGTTCATGTTGTGGAGAGCAGGGAAGTAACTTGGACACTGATGGTCATCAAATTACAATGGCTGAAGAGTTTCAGTACCCGGGTAGTATCCTATCACATCATGGAAAATGAGGCCTAAATACCAAACAATGGATCATGCAGGGAAGAGCAGCTACCCCAAAATTAAATCCTACACTTTGGTTCTCAAAACTAAGATTTAAGGTTAAAATGTGATTAAATATATATGCATCATAGAACCAATAAAAAGTTTTGGGAGCGAATGTTGGGAACTCATAGAAAAAAGTAAAAAGAGGCTTAGAGTTTTAGAAATGAACTACTTGAGAAGACCATAAAAGAAATAAGGAAATAACAGATAGGGCACAGAACAGACTTGTTATACACTGAAGAGCCAAAGAAACTGGTATAGGTTTGCATATTCAAATACAGAGATATGTAAGCACACAGAATACGGCTATATAAGACAACAAGTATCTGTCACAGTTGTTAGATCAGTTACTGCTGATACAATGGCAGGTTATCAAGATTTGAGTGAGTTTTAATGTGGTGTTATAGTCGGCACACGAGCAATTGGACACAGCATCTCCGAGGCAGTGACGAAGTGGGGATTTTCCCGTACGACCATTTCATGAAAGTACCGTGAATATCGGGACTCAGGTAAAACATCAAATCTCCGAGGTCGCTGTGGCTGGAAAAAGAACGGGACCAATGACAACTGAAGAGAATCATTCAATGTGACAGAAGTGCAACTCTTCCGCATATTGCTGCAGATTTCAATGCTGGGCCATCAACAAGTGTCAGTGTGCAAACCACTCAATGCAACATCATCAATATGGGCTTTTAGAACTGAAGGAACAGTTGTGTACCCTCAATGACTGCATGACACAAAGCTTTACATCTCAGCTGGGCCCGTCATCACCAATATCGGACTCTTGATGACTGGAAACATGTTGCCTGGTCAGCAAGTCTCACTTCAAATTGTATCGAGCAGATGGATATGTACAGCTATGAACACAACCTCATGAATCCATGCACCTTGCATGGCAGCAGGGGCTGTTCACGTTGGTGGATGCTCTGTAATTGTATGGGGCGTGTGCAGTTACAGTGATATGGGACCCCTGATACATCTAGATACGATTCTGACAGGTGACACATACCTAAGCATCCTGCCTGATCACCAGCATCCATTCATGTCCATTGTGCATTCTGACGGACTTGGGAAATTCCAGCAGGACAATGTGACACCCCACGCATCCAGAATTGCTACAGAGTGGCTCCAGGAATACTCTTCTGAGTTTAAACACTTTTGCCGGCTACCAAACTACCCAGACATGAACATTATTGAGCATATCTGGGATGCCTTGCAATGTGCTGTTCAGAAGAAAACTCCACCCCCTCATACTCTTACAGATTTATGGACAGCCCTGCAGGATTCATGGTGTCAATACCCTCCAGCACTATCTCAGACATTAGTGAGTCCATGCCATATCGTGTTGCAGCACTTCTGTGTGCTCTCGGGGGCCCTACACCATATTAGGTAGGTGCACCAGTTTCTCTGGCTCTTCAGTGGAATATAGAATAGAAAGAAGACAGCTAGGATGGTTTGGGCAAGTCAAAAGAATGGAAGAAGATAGGTAGCCAAATGACAACTACCTGGATAGAGAAGAAGACAAAGACAAAAAAAAGGATCGCTAAGGGATATCCACGAAGTGACATAAAGAACAGCAATAGAAGAGGATGAGGAAGAATGATGAGATTGAGGTGTTTTGATGACAGCGATGTGACACGAATTGACAGCTGTACGACCGCCACAACAAGAAGTGAAGTAACATGTATTTGTGAATGTGCATTATAGAGAAAATTGTCTTCAAATGTGGTACATATTTGTAGGAAGGAAAGTAAAATTAAATTTAGGCTTTTGTAATACAACAAAATGAGTACAAGGTAAACATTTAGTATACATCTGTGATCATGCCTCACATTGTATAATGTGTTTAATTATACAATTACTGTTATTAATGAATCATCCACTCACACAGAGAACAAAACAATACTTCTTCAGGCAACTACAGTGTTACAAGTTTGGCATCGCTAAGTGTGGCAACAATATGAAACAGGGAATGGTCTATACAAAGTGTTCCGAATGGTGCCAATTTTTAATGTCCAGAGGCCAACTTATAGTCTCCTTAATGTATCTTGTCTGTTGTGGGCTCATAACGTACTAATTTGTGTGGGTTATCAATTAATAATAAGATCACTACATATTCTGAATTCAAGTATCACAAATTTCCTTTAGATCGAAAAGCTTATGTCCATGAATCAGCATGATTTTAGGAAGCACTGCCCATGTCAAACTCAGTTTGCCCTTTTCTCACATGATATACTGCAAACTCTAGATAAACACAACAGACAGATTCCATATTTTTAGATTTTTGAAAAGCATTTGACACATTGGCCCACTGAAGACTGTTAACGTAGGAACATGTGCACGGATATGTGAGCAACTTGAAGACTTCTTAAGTAATAGAAGATAGTACATTGGTCTCAATGGCAAGTGTGCATCAGAGACAAGCACACTGCAGGAATGCCCCGAGAAAGTGCGATAGGACCATTATTATTTTCTATATACATACAATCTGGTAGATAGCGTGGGCAGCAATCTCCGGTTGTTTGCTGACAATGCTGTGGTGCACAGGAAGGTGTCAAAGAAGAGTGACTGTAGGAGTGTACAAGATGACTTAGACAAAGTTCTAGATAGTGTGATGAACTGCAGCTGGTTCTAAATGCAGAAAAATGCAAGTTAATGTGTATGAGTAGGAAAAACAAACCCACAATGTTGGGATACAACATTAGTAGTGCCCTGCTTGATACAGTTACATCATTTAAATATTTGGGCGCAATGTTGCAGAGCAATATGAAATGGAACAAGCATATGAAGACTGTGGTTTATTGGTAGAATATAGGGAAAGCATGGTTCATCTGTAAAGATGATGAAATACAGGATGCTAGTGCGACCTATTCTTGCATACTGCTGGAGTGTTTGTGATCCACACCAGGCCGTACTGAAGGAAGACATCAATGCAATTCAGAGGCACGCTGCTAGATTTGTTACCAGTAGGTTCAAACAACACACTAGTATTATGGAGATGTTTTGGGAACTCAATTGGGAATCCCTGAAGGGAAGGCAATGTTCTTTTGGAGGGACACTATGCACATTGAAGTGGATGTTCTGCTAGAAAAGCTACTCAAGCATGTATGCTCCTCACCTAGATTAATAAAAGTAATTAATACCTTATACTTGCGAGTGTTGGGATATGGTCCTATCTGAGATGTTATTTAATAAAATGAGGAAGATTTCCTTTGCCTTTGTATTAAGCAAATGAATAAGGTGCTGCAGTGTTTCACACTTTACCTGGCTGCCACCACGGGCAGTGCCTGGAACCTATGACAAGAGCGGACTCGCATCTCGCACATCGCAAAGGGACCATTGTATTCATCTTTGAATAGGGAAGATTGGAGTTTTAGTGCTTGGCTTAATTTTCTATGAATTGATAAGCCAATGACTTCAATACATAGGCGTCATCTATATATGATTGCATAAAATAAAAATCATATGTGAGGCATGCATCAGTTTGCACAGCAATATGAAAATCTTGTAAGGTGGGTGCTACGCAGCTTTTGCAGGGAGGGCCAAAAGTCACTACCCATCAGGATAGTCTTCCAGTAGCCCGTCTATGAGATCAGGTCTGTAATGTGTGAATTCTGCCTTATGTAGAAATCTCTGTTTAAGACAGAGCTTCTGAGCAGACTATTTAGGGCTCTGTATAACTGCTTCTAAAACTTTAAGCTTAGTTTCATAACTTATTGATGGTGTGCCTGATATGTGACAACCCGCTGCAGATCCACTTTCCTCAAAATGTTTCCACAATCTGCAGACAGCCTTCTGTGTGGATGAAACAGTGTTGAAATTATTATTACGCTCATTTATTATTAAATTATAGCCACCTTAGTACTACGTTTCCAAAGCAAAAACTCTTTTCTTCATCAGAAAACATCTTCACAACACGTAAGAATCAACAACAAACAATGTCAGAGATGTCTGATTTAACAGCAGTGTGTTCTGGTGTTTGTATCAATAACTTTCTAACAAAAAATAGCAGTGCACTCTGGTGTTATTACAAAAAAATGAGATTACCTTAATGTTTTCAACAGGTACAATGGGTAATGACTTTTGCCCAAACCTATACATATTCAATAAAAGACGTCTTGCTTTACACTGTGAGCTGCACTTTAAAACTATTTAATTGCCAACCGGTATATGGGCATATAACCATTGTAAGTGGCCTGCAATATGTACATCTACATCAAATGTTGTGTGTGTCAAGTATGAAAGCTTTATGACGCTTAGATTGATGTGCATCTCTGTGGAACACAGGCACACCTGCCTTCAGTTCCACGTTTGTATCTCATGACAGTAGTGTCGAATATGACCAAGACGTGTAGCTGTTAAATAATTTACAGCTATAGAAAACAATGGAAACTCCAGGTAAGAACATCAACAACGCAGGAAAAGTAAGATTGCTACTTACCATAAAGAAGACACATTATGTTGCAGATAGGCACTTTTAAAAGACATGCACGCTACACAACGCGTCGTAAGGAGTTCCCGTGGGAGTGTGTTCCAGTGTTCCTTTCCTCAACCAATGAGACTGACTACTGCTGGATGATTGTCGGTGCCTGTGGATATTCTGCAATATGTCTTCCCGATGCTTCCTGTATGAGCTCGGTGGTATTTAAGTTGCGGGAAAAGGCAGACCAGTCCATTCACAAAATATCCTCTCCGGAGCATATTGATGCAGTTGTGCATTGTCATCCATAAAAACGACGACAGAGCTGAATGCACCCCCCGTAAATATGCACACGAGAAGGGGGCACAGTGTCACAATAACATTAATCAGTGAGTGCACTGTATTAAAAGATCTGGAGGTCAGAACGACCGTGCACCACTGTGCCTCCCCACACCGTATACCAGGACCCCGAAACAATCACGTTCGACAGTGCCAGTCGTATCCTCACACAGCAAGAGCTGGGAGCACGTACTGTAGCCCAGAACCTTGTCGAATGTAATCGTTTTGGTGGTCCTAGTGTCACTGTGTGACCAGTGTGGGGAGTCACAACGTCGCGTGGAGACTTACTGACCTCCAAATCTTTTAACCATTACTGTGACACTGTACTCCATTCCCACGTGCAGTTTTTCAGGGATGGATTCAGCCCCGACTTCACTTTTACGGATGACAATGCGCGACCCCCATCGAACAGCGCAAGTGGAGGAACTCTCGGAACGAGAGGATATTTGTCGAATGGACTGCCTCTACCTTAAATCTCATTGAACGGGTGTGGGATAAGTTGAGGAGACATCTTCCAGCATGTCCATATGCACCAGTGTCCTTCCTCCAGTTGTCAGCCGTACTGGTGCAAGAATGGAATGCTCTACCACAATAATTCCTTACCAGCATGGAGCGCATTGCAGAGCACATACAGCCGTCCGTGGTGATTACACAC
Organism: Schistocerca nitens; assembly: GCF_023898315.1. Lineage (NCBI taxonomy): Eukaryota > Metazoa > Arthropoda > Insecta > Orthoptera > Acrididae > Schistocerca > Schistocerca nitens. The sequence continues at coordinate 109,707,324 of NC_064623.1, forward strand.
CCTATTAAAACTGTGTCCCTCCTTTGTAAACTCCAGGCGACCAATGTAAATCGTAGTGACTTCAGCGTAATTCTTGTTTTTGAATAAAAGTGTCACTTCTGTTCATCTCACTGTGCATTTCTTGCAATTACTTTATTAACTGCACTGTACAGTTCTCTGTGTATATTGTCCAAGTTTTGTTGAGTTATTTTACTTGCCAGTAATACATCATATGACAGTTACTTTTGTCCTTAAGTTTTACAGACTAGTGTACTTTTAAAAATCAGCTCATTGTAGAGAGCAGGTTCTATTGGATCAAATTTTATAGTAATGATTCAGGGTACCCATCTGACTAACGTAACTATACAACATCAACAGCATTACCACACAAACGTACATCTTTCAACAATGAATACCCCCTCCCCAACACTCATTCACGTGTGAATGCATGCACATGCACACGCAATATAACTTCACATTTCCAATTTCCCAATCATACAACAACAGTACATAAATAACTTTCTCCTATAGTGGTTCAAATGGTTCTGAGCACTATGGGACTTAACTGCTCAGGTCATCAGTCCCCTAGAACTTAGAACTACTTAAACCTAACTAACCTACGGACATCACACACATCCATGCCCGAGGCAGGATTCGAACCTGCAACCGTAGCGGTCGTGCGGCTCCAGACTGAAGCGCCTAGAACCGCTCGGCCACTCCGACCGGCTCTCCTACAGTAGGACAGGTGTCTAATATTTCATGTGAATGAAAGTTGTATAATAGGTACTACTTCAATTTCTTTTTCGAGGTGTTATGCATAAGTAACTGAAGAAAATTACTATTTAAACAAACAATGCACATGCACAATTTAACCCAGTTCACTCGCCTTTTGCCTTGTCCTCACATTACTATCGCCACCATATAGAAAATTTGAGGTAACATCTTGAAGCTTATTCACACTGGTATTCTGGCATATTTTTGCCTTTAATCTTTCCAATTTGGTCGGAATTTTGTTAAGCAACTTGGAGGCTTGATCTGGATAATGATGTTTGTTGTTAGAGAGTACACTCATGTCAGCTTGTGCTGCAGCTTTTGGAAGAATCTACAAAATGGGAGCAGTTTTCATTAAGCAAAGAGCAGTTAATATATTAAACACCAAAGTTTCTAAGATAATAAGTGTCCATCTTAAAGTGGATAGGTCTAAGAAAATTAACCACCACAAATCAGTTAACAATGTTTATGGTGAAAAAGTGTAAACAAAACAGCATTTTGTGCCATCACACAGTCATCAAGTAAAGTTCTGAGCCTTCCACATCCTTAACTTATTAGTGGCATACATATATGATCTCCACCGGAAGTAAAAATTCTCTCTCTCTCTCTCTCTCTCTCTCTCTCTCCCCCCCCCCCCTCCCCACAACACACACACACACACACACACACACACACACAGATATATACCATATTGGGCTAGTACCTCTGAGAGAAACAACATGTCAGAGAACAGCTAAGACACAGCATTTAGATTAACTACAGAAGGATACTACGCTGAAATGAAACTTCCTAATTATTGTATGGAAACAACACTGACATAGTTTGCACAAAGATGTTTCCATTCACAATGTAACAAATTTAACAAACAGAAACACAACTAATTAATATTAATGAGCAACGAATATTATGTCAACATTTATGTACTGATCTGTATTAATTTTGCGCAATTGTTGAGCTTTCAGGTTGTTACTGAAGTGAGGAGAAACCATAAACAATATGCTTCAGTTTGTCTACAGTATTTAATGTTATTTCTTCTAGTTTTACATAGAATAGTCATTTTTAAGCAGAGCTGTTTTAGTCACTAGTACATAGTTTCTCGCGTATCCCTTCAGCTAGTGCAGCAAGTTGAACGTCACGCGATTGGTCAATACTGCATCGAGCACTTCAGCATATCTGGAAAGCTCCAGCCTATTTGAATGAGAGTATTGTTTGCTAAGGCCTACTGGAGTTGTTCAAAATAAATTCATATGATGCTTCAATACCAAACTACTTCTGTAAATGTAAGACGATCACTGTATTAATCTATTAAACAATGTAAAAATATATCTAAAACAAAGATGATGAGACTTACCAAACAAAAGCGCTGGCAGGTCGATAGACACACAAACAAACGCAAACATACACACAAAATTCAAGCTTTCGCAACAAACAGTTGCTTCATCAGGAAAGAGGGAAGGAGAGGGAAAGACGAAAGGATGTGGGTTTTAAGGGAGAGGGTAAGGAGTCATTCCAATCCTGGGAGCGGAAAGACTTACCTTAGGGGGAAAAAAGGACAGGTATACACTCGCGCGCGCACACACACACACACACACACACACACACACACACACACACACACACACACACACACACACACATATCCATCCGCACATACACAGACACAAGCAGACATTTGTAAAGGCCAAATGTCTGCTTGTGTCATGTGTGTGTGTGTGTGTGTGTGTGTGTGTGTGTGTGTGTGTGTGTGGAGGGGGGGGGGGGGGGCGCATGCGAGAGAGTGTATACCTGTCCTTTTTTCCCCCTAAGGTAAGTCTTTCCGCTCCCAGGACTGGAATGACTCCTTACCCTCTCACTTGAAACCCACATCCTTTCGTCTTTCCCTCTCCTTCCCTCTTTCCTGATGAAGCAACTGTTTGTTGCGAAAGCTTGAATTTTGTGTGTATGTTTGTGTTTGTTTGTGTGACTATTGACCTTCCAGCGCTTTTGTTTGGTAAGTCTCATCATCTTTGTTTTAGATATATTTTTCCCACATGGAATGTTTCCCACTATTATATTCAAACAATGTAAAAATGTTGACCTCAGCAGCAATTGCGTAATCAACAAATGTAAGACAACCCCATATTTTTCAAATGGTGAATTTGGGAAAAAAACCTTATCTCATAATTGGTAAATACAGTAACCTTATCTCATAATTGGTAAATACAGTAAGTTGTTGTATCACCGCAGAGCTTCACTGAGTCAAATGTTATGTGAATAAGATCGATAAATTGTAAATAAGTTAATAAATCAATAAAAATTGAAGTTGAAATGAATTTTAAAAAATACCACCAGTTCCATTTTTAGTATGCAAAAAGCATCTAATGTAATAACTACAATTGAACAATTCTCCGAAAGATAAGTAAAATTATACTGCACTTCCTATTCTCAAATACAGTAAGAAGATGGAGGAGACAATGATGAAGTGAGAGAGGCAGAGGGACAAAGTTGCTGTAAGGAGCGGAAGAAAGGAAGACTAGATAAGAGAAGCGACAAAGAGAATGGAGAAGATGGAGATGATTGCGTTCTGAGCAATGCCTGACAAAAGTGGGAAATTGTACATGAATGATGAAAACACATTTCATGCAGGGCGAAATAGAGAGTTTGGAATGAAGAAGTTGTAGACTACCGGAGGGAAAGAACTACTATACATTGCAAATTTTTTACCTGCACTTTTACTTATTTCCTAACATATGTTTCAGGAAATTTTTCCTTTCCTTCAACACACATAATGTCATCCTGCCTCCATATCCTTTCCTGGTCCAATCTTTTATATTACAGAGACTTGTAATTACAGAGACATAAAATTACAGTCTTTTTTTATAAACAGGCAGATAAGATTTACTTATCCAAATAACAAAGTAAATTTACAGGAATGGTTATCTACCTCCTGTGTGGAATTTTCATTGGCACCAACAACTGGAATACTAAAATTTTCTTCACCTCCATTCATCACTGTAATTTGTGCCTGACATTCATTGCTCCTTTCCACCCTTTTCTTCTGTCTTTCCTCTCTCGATTCCAACTCTGAATGTATTTGAGAGCTGTTTGTCGAAGTGCCAGAAGATTGCTGTGAAATATGAGGCACAGTCAAGAAATATTTGTACCGGCAGCTTCCATCAATAGTGAATAGTGATTTATTGATCTTGCAACATATGTTTATTAATTTTGAACATTGTGAGACATGTCAAAATTTGGTAATATAATTTACTTATCTAAAATTATATATATCATATGGAGCAGTACTCTAAAGTAAATAATTTTGTCCTGGGAAAGATAAACAGTTATATCTACATAATAAAGTTAATATTAATGGCATTCCGCTTATATTAATAGTGTGTCCTTCACGAGCTCTTCTTATTACAGAGACTTCTGTGTCAGAGTATCATATAAGAGTATCTCTTGCAGTAGAACAAGTTTCATGTCAGAATGTTCTCGCTGCCATATACTGGGATCCTGAGCCTATAATTTTAATCAATGAGCTGGAACCATAAAATAAACTCTATTTCTTATGCTATATGAATGATCAAAATATCTTTCCCTGAATAATATTGGTTTGAGGTTACCAAGATTATCACCTCACAACTGCACATACTGTTTTTAAATACACTCCTGGAAATGGAAAAAAGAACACATTGACACCGGTGTGTCAGACCCACCATACTTGCTCCGGACACTGCGAGAGGGCTGTACAAGCAATGATCACACGCACGGCACAGCGGACACACCAGGAACCGCGGTGTTGGCCGTCGAATGGCGCTAGCTGCGCAGCATTTGTGCACCGCCGCCGTCAGTGTCAGCCAGTTTGCCGTGGCATACGGAGCTCCATCGCAGTCTTTAACACTGGTAGCATGCCGCGACAGCGTGGACGTGAACCGTATGTGCAGTTGACGGACTTTGAGCGAGGGCGTATAGTGGGCATGCGGGAGGCCGGGTGGACGTACCGCCGAATTGCTCAACACGTGGGGCGTGAGGTCTCCACAGTACATCGATGTTGTCGCCAGCGGTCGGCGGAAGGTGCACGTGCCCGTCGACCTGGGACCGGACCGCAGCGTCGCACGGATGCACACCAAGACCGTAGGATCCTACGCAGTGCCGTAGGGGACCGCACCGCCACTTCCCAGCAAATTAGGGACACTGTTGCTCCTGGGGTATCGGCGAGGACCATTCGCAACTGTCTCCATGAAGCTGGGCTACGGTCCCGCACACCGTTAGGCCGTCTTCCGCTCACGCCCCAACATCGTGCAGCCCGCCTCCAGTGGTGTCGCGACAGGCGTGAATGGAGGGGCGAATGGAGACGTGTCGTCTTCAGCGATGAGAGTTGCTTCTGCCTTGGTGCCAATGATGGTCGTATGCGTGTTTGGCGCCATGCAGGTGAGCGCCACAATCAGGACCGCATACGACCGAGGCACACAGGGCCAACACCCGGCATCATGGTGTGGGGAGCGATCTCCTACACTGGCCGTACACCACTGGTGATCGTCGAGGGGACACTGAATAGTGCACGGTACATCCAAACCGTCATCGAACCCATCGTTCTACCATTCCTAGACCGGCAAGGGAACTTGCTGTTCCAACAGGACAATGCACATCCGCATGTATCCCGTGCCACCCAACGGGCTCTAGAAGGTGTAAGTCAACTACCCTGGCCAGCAAGATCTCCGGATCTGTCCCCCATTGAGCATGTTTGGGACTGGATGAAGCGTCGTCTCACGCGGTCTGCACGTCCAGCACGAACGCTGGTCCAACTGAGGCGCCAGGTGGAAATGGCATGGCAAGCCGTTCCACAAGACTACATCCAGCATCTCTACGATCGTCTCCATGGGAGAATAGCAGCCTGCATTGCTGCGAAAGGTGGATATACACTGTACTAGCGCCGACATTGTGCATGCTCTGTTGCCTGTGTCTATGTGCCTGTGGTTCTGTCAGTGTGACCATGTGATGTATCTGACCCCAGGAATGTGTCAATAAAGTTTCCCCTTCCTGGGACAATGAATTCACGGTGTTCTTATTTCAATTTCCAGGAGTGTAATAGATGACATGATAAGCTTGGATGTGCATTACATATTTCCGATGACTTTTTTCCCATTCTCTTTTCTTTTCTTTTTTCCCTTCTTTTATGGTCCCCAGGTACCTGAAACTTTTCAATTTCTTTCGTACTTGCCCCTTATATCTGTCGCTTCTTGTCTCTCATTCCTCATTATCACAATCATTTCACACTTCTTTGCATTCAGTTTCAATCCATACTGTCCCACCACTTTCTCTCACACATTTAGCATTTTTCGTACCTCTCTTCAAGGTCCGACCTAAACTCGGACGTAGTCTTTTTAACACAAGGTTAAGGCCTGTGGTATGCTCCAGCTTGGTCCCCAAAGTGTTAAACTGTTCCCACTAAATACTGCCACTGTTTAATTTTTAAAAATAAATTTATCTACATAATAAATAATAAATTAAATGTTTATTGGGGTCCTTTGGTACCCCGCTTGGGATTCCATGTGACTAGAAAACACACATGTATAAATGCACAGTGTAGAAATGAAGTTTGAAATGAACGTTTAACTTTTAATGAATTGTTGTGTGTAATTATCAGAACACTTTGTTGTGAAACAAACATGTCAAAAAAGCTAAGTTAGAGAAAGAACATGGTTTACACAATGAATGAGATCTAGAAGTAGTAATGCAAATAACAGAAGCAGAACCAGGAGAGAGTGATGTGGTGTCTGTGTGTTCAGAAATAGAAGACAATGTGGAAGAAATGGACATAGCTGAAGATGTTATTGAAGCAAGGGCCAACAAAAAAATGATTAACGAGATTCAAACATCAAAGAGACCTACATATACCAGCAGAAATGGAATGATCTGGCAATCAATGTACGAACAATGAAGAAAGAATCAGAAAGAGGGTATTTTGTCTAATTCCAGAGGTCTCACGATGGCTTCTGGAAGTGTATATTTGACAATGGGGACTTTCAAGTAGTTCATTATACCTAAAATAGTTGTCAACGTTCTAAAAAGTTGTATAATATACATACCACAACCCAGAGACAGTTTATAATTTATGGAATGCGACTCATCCACCTAACAGATGTATGTGGATCCCAAAAGTTTCATAGGGCTTCTTGTAACTATGGGAGCATTAAAAGCTAAAAACAGACTAACTTTCTATGTTATGGTCCATGGACCCCATGTATCAAAGGAAAATAATCCAAACTTCATGTTCGAGAAATAGGTTTTCTGAACTTCTTTTTCTCGTCATATTTGACAACATGACCATTAGAGAGGAAAAAGGAGAAATGGACAAATTTTGTGCATCTAGAGAAATATTTACAACTTCTGCACAGGAATGCTGGGACAGTATTATACAAGTAGTCATTTGAGAGAGTACGAGCTGGTAGCTTTTAATAGGAAATGCCTGTTTAGGGTTTACATGAAGTCCAAACAGCTAGCACTACATAGAAACTTCAGCCATGTGAGAAGCTGAATCTTCGCACTCTTTGAACTTGCAGATATACACAGGGAATGAAGGATCTACACAATAGAATCAAGGTGCCAGGAACTAGATACACTATTACAATTGGACAACTTTTCTTTCTACAAGTGTTCCAGTTGCACAAGAGCCTTCAAACAACTCTGACTTGTACGCTCAGAAAAAACAGATCCTGAAATCCCATCTGAACTTCAACCAATACCACTTCAACCACACTTTTCATCTTTGTTTGCATTCAACGTAAATCTAATCTTAGTATCATACTTGCCTAATAATAACAGGGCATTTTGAGTTCTGAACATCATGGCAACAACTGCGGCATGGAGTAGTTCAAACCAGATATTATTCCACACTACAAAAAAGCCAAAGATTCTGTTGATACAATGCAAAAAAATATAAATGAGTATTCATGCAACAGGATTACCAAGTGATTGCCATTTATTCTTGAACATGACTAATACAGCAGCCGTGAACGCCTACGTTATTTGGAAGACGAAAAATCCCGACTGGAAGGCTTTTGCACATGACAGAAGGAGAAAATTTTTGTTAGATACAGAACAATAACTTACACAGCCACACGTGAGGTACAGAAAGCAGAAGCTGAATGTAATGCCCACATGGATAACAATGAAGGAACTATTTTTGGTGAAGATTTAACCCTGGTGACACAGCTATCAAATTCAGTGGAACTACTGCAAGGGACTGCCAGTGTTGGACAGTTCAAGCTGTGTCCTAGAAAAAAAGACAAGGAGCGTAAAACAAAATGTGGCAAGTGTTATTTTTTTTGTGTGTGCAATGATCATGAAGTTAAGAAAATGGAAAAAGTATGAAAAATTGCAGTGATTTGGATTGAAATGAGCATAATTACAAATAAGCACATTTAGGGAAAAAGAAAAAAAAATGTTAGTAAGTTACATAATTTGTTACTAACACACTTGAAGCAAGAGTTTCTTTCATTACATTGTTCTGCAAACAATTATTCTTTTTCCATTACTAGGTTTTTGTATGTGATAACTTTTGTTTCTGTATGTGTACTGTGTCCAACAACACATTTTGCTTTGTGGTACCCTCCTTGGTATACTGTGATACTTTTTTAGATTAGTATGCAGAAGGTTCATGAAGGTTTATGATTTACGAGATAGAATTCCCTACCAGTACTTATCTTGAGGGGATGAAATGTCTAGTACTCATTACTGACACATACAAAAGTAATAAAAGTGGTAAACTTCTTAGCTTTCCGGACTAATAGCTCCTTCCTCAAGACAGAGTTGGGGAGTGGGGGTTACTATGTTATTCTCTTGCAATTGTAATAGCATGCTTCTGTGAAATCCCACACAATCATTGGCTGTTATCTGCTAAATGAGCCAATATTTTGTCATAAACAAAAATGAAATGTGCGTTTTCACCTCAATGTATAGACACAGCAAAAATAAACATTGTGATGCATAGCATCTGTACCTTAGGATTTAGAATCCTAGGGAACAAACAATACATAAGGTGGCCGGACAAAATAATATGACCGACTATCGACGGGATACTATTACCTCGGAAAAATCGATTATTTGCTCACAACGCTTCTGTGCTGCTGAGTAGGCTTGGTCACCTAATAGAATTTCATAAGCCTTATGTATCAGCTTTCCTTTCAGTGTGACCACAGGCTACAATGAATAGTGCAATGGAACTGTCCACCATCAAATCTGTCCCACAAATACAGGTGTGTGTGGGACATAAGAGGGGCAGAATTGGGGTGTGAGAAAGGTTGGTTTTAGACATCATCACACTGGCAACGGTACCATCAAAGACGAAACACAATTGACACTGGGCAAGCAAGGGGAAGGACACTGGTTGTGTCCTGTTTGCTTACAGTGATTTAAGGGAATAATGGAAAATGCAATTAAGATGACTGGACATTAATGAGAGCCCCATTCCTACAAAACACAAGTACGCTGGTACCAGGCAGCAGTATGCATATGAAATCGGGTGTGTCTGAATCAGTATTAAACTGCACTGAGGAGGTAGAGTAGCAGAGTACACTCACAAAAAATAAATTATACGAACTGGAACGTAATCCGAATGAGTACACGAAAGGCGATGGAAAGGAGAAACTGTATACAAGAAGATATTATAAAACTTAAAAAGGCTGCTAAAAAAACATTAGAAATTAGATCCACTGGGAACTCAAGTACGACAGCAACCAGCTGAGAATCAAATTGGTAGAGGTGACTGCAACAGACCCAAATATGGACCAAAGGAAGGACAAGTATTGGTCAGAACAAGTGTAGAAAAGACTCATACACATACTGCAATGTCCATGGTTTTGAGGAAAGGGATAGGGAAGTTACAAGAGTATTTTGAACAGTATATCAATTATCCAAGCTTTGCGGTGAAAAAAAATCAGTCATCCTCCCATCAATATTGAATAGCAGGATGGCAACCCAAATTCAGTGGACGATGATACGCCACGACAAGATCAAATGGAAAGAATATCACTTTCTTTTTTCTTTTTCCTTATTTTATTTAGTAAATACTGTACTTAAAATATTTTCCTGTGTCTGTAATGAAAGAATTCCAAATTAAGAAATTTTGGTATCTTTTTGGACCACTCATTCAAGAAAAATTGACGAAAAGTGCAGACTGCAAGTTGTCTAGAGAAAAACTGTACTTAGTAGAAGATTTGATAATGAAATGATGATGTGAAATACAGTCACCCTGATCCAACTCTCTACCTCAGTTTTGTTGATATTCATCTTACAACTTCTTTTCAAAACATTACCCACTCCATTCAACTGAATTCTTTCACTGTATTTCACATTATTAAAATGTCGTGGCAAACCTCAAAAAATTTCGTTTTTCTCCACAAACTTTTATTTTCCATTCCAAGTGTTTCCTTGATTTCCTGCACAACTTGCTGAATGCAGAGATAGAACAAGATTTGGGGAGAGGCTACAGCCCTGTATCACTCCCTTCTCAGCTACTATATCCTGTTCATGCTCTTTGACTCCAATCTGCTTTCTAAACAACTTGTAGAGAAACTTTTCCTCAATGCATTTTTATCTCTGCTACCTTCACAATTTCAAAGAGAATGTTCCAGTTAATATTGTCAAAAGCTTTCTCTAAATCTAAAACTGCTTTATATGCGTAGTAAGCTTTCTTTAACCTATCTCCTAAGATAGGTCATATGGTCAGTATTTCCTCATATGTTCCAACTTTTCTCCAGAATCCAACAGATTCCCCTGAAGGTGGATTCTACCAGTCCCTCCATTCTAATATAAATAACTATTGACAATTTCTTAAAAACTGTTACTTATTACATGACAGTTCAGTAATAATAATACTCATCTTCACCGGTCATCTTTGGATTTAGTATTATTACAGTCTTCTTGAAGCCTGCTCATATTTTATTTTGACTGTCTTATATCATGCACACCAGGTGGAAAAGTTTTTCATAGTATGTTTGCCTAAGGATCTAATTGACTGTTAGGGAAGGCCACCTTTTCACTTTTTCAACTTAGGTCTTTACGAGTTTTGTCAAATTCTTCTATCGTATCTCCTATCTTGTCATCCTCTACTTCCAGCTTCCTTTCTACAATACTGTCTTCAAGTTCGTTTTCCTTGTGCAACCAACTACATTATTGCAAACAATGTTTAGCAGACCAAAATAAGACTTCTTGGCAGATTAAAAACTGTGGGCCAGACCGAGACTCAAGTCTGGCAGCTTTGCCATTCATGGGTAAGTGCTCTACCGACTGAGCTACCCAGGCATGACTCACAACCTGTCCCAAAGCTGTACTTGTGCCATTACCCCATCTCCCACCTTGCAAACAACAAAGAAGTTCTGCAAACCTCTTGGAACTAGCACTCCTAGAAGAAAGGATACTGTGGAGATAAGGTACAGCAACAGCCTAGTGGATTGTTTCCAGAATGAATTTTCACTCTGCAGCAGTGTGTGTGCTGATTTTGAACTTCCTGCCAGAGGTTCAAGGTTACAATGTTGGTACAGCATACAGTTTTGGTCTGCCTGTAAGTATCAAATCTGTACACACTCCAATGCAGAGCGAAAATTCATTCTAGAGACCACAATGATTCCACAGGGTAGGTTGGTAAGATGACGAACGGACACAAAAGCAGTAGCTTCCTAGCTTTCAAACTAACAGTTCCTCTCTCAGATAAGAGAGATAGGATAAAATACCACACTATGGTTGGAAGGTCACATATAAAATGTACTCTGACCCCTAAACATCGTTACTATGGAGTGAAGTTAATTTTTTTAAATTTTAGTTGTGTACCTTCTGCACTGACTTCCTATTGATGTCACCATTAACCATGTCTCCGCTAGTGCTCTTGACTTTGTATGGTATCGCCAGGTCACTGATGTATGTACTTCTCCTTTCCAAAGCTTCTGGTCTCATGTCAGAATTTGAATATTGTTTAGAGTCATGTCCTGAAATTGCAGAGGTCTCCTGCAAAGTGGAAAGATCATATCACAAAGCAATTCATAAAACAGTCAGTCTGCTTGTGGTCATATTCTCTATGTTTTCTTTGGTTCTGCTGTCCTCCCATACACAGAAGATTCAATTCACCTTCCCCTACAATACTGTTGCCACATAATGCTATTAATACAACTTCCAGGCTTGGTTATGCACTTAATTTGACTATGCTGTATCTTTGTGATTTTAATTTAATGGTTTTATCAAATTTCACACATTTACTGGTTTTTACAGAATAAGTGAAAAAAACTGTTACCACAAACAAGAAGCAAATATGTATTCTCATCTTGACAATGATACAGAAAGGCTATATTGCTACTCACCACATAGAGGAGACACTAAACTGCAGACAGGTAAAATGAAAAAGAATGCTAGACATATTTCAGCTTTCGAACAATGTCATTCTTCAGAAAACTGAAGGTCATTCACACAACAAATCATACAACACAGATGTTCACTGCCTCCAGGTGTTAACGCCTGTCTGTCTTTTTTCATGTTGAAGAATGTGGGTAATGATGGTAGGGCACAGTTAGATGTTAGGATATTCTGGAAAGTGGACACGGGGTGACTTGCGGGCGTGGGGGTGGAATGCGGTTGGGTACAGGAGTACACAGAGTCAGGTAGTGTTTGATATTGGTGTTGGAATGAGTCAGATTGATAGGGTTAGTGGCAAAATGTGTCTCAACTGCAGGTAATAAGAAAAGAAGAGATGGTGTTTAAGCACAGCATGACTGAATTTTGGTGTGGGGCAAATAGAATGTCCTTGGAAAGGAGTGATACTTCTGTGGGACTGAGGCTTTTGGAGGACAGATTCATGACTGTGTTGGGGTCTGTTTAGGTTCTGGGTTTTGTAGGGTGACAGGGGAGAGTTTCTGATGGTGTGGTAAACATCGTGGGTCTGAGAGGCAGGGTTTGTTGGCTATGAGGGGTGTGGAGGAGGTTTGGTGGAGTTTCCTGTAACGGGTGTGGATAGTGGTAGTACAAGGCAGAAGTATGAAGTGATCAGACTGGACAGTTTTTTTGAGGTGCAGTTGTGCATGCTGCTCTACTTCCTGTAGGGAAAGTGTTTCAATCTGGAACATGGGATGCAGGAATTTAGGACTGAAGAGCAGGAGACTTATGGATGTGGAGCCAGTAGTGCAAGGAGGTTTGGGCCTCGTTTTGCTGGACTTTGTTGGTGACAGCTATTGACAGCACAATTTGAACAGACAGAGGTCACTGTGAGTCTTCTACTGCTGAAAAAGGACTTTGTCCAAAAAATTGAAATATGACACACCAGGTTGAAGATAGTTGTTTGGTAAAACACTGTATCCCGCTGTGTGAAGAAGACTGTAACTGCCTGCTGCACATCCCCGTCCAACAGAAATCGTCGATTCGGCCCATTGAGGCCTTTTTTAAGGGCCCAAAGTGTGATAACCGCATGGGGAGAGATGAGGACTACACGGTGAGTGCTCGAGAGTCTCCTACTATAATTGACGTAAATTCTGCATTACGGCACCTGTGATATGGGGATGTGTGTTATCATGAAGCTACAGCACCCCTTGGAACCGTTTCTTAATGATGATTTTTGACAGAGATGCTGCCTCATACAAATCTCCACTCTCCAATGGACGTCTACTGGCGTTTGTTCTTCGGCTGCCAAGAGAAGAACAACAGCATGTTGGACACATTTAGTAATAATGTTGCCATAGTTCACGTTTCCAAAACTTACCACACACATCTGAAAGACACAAATGCCACACTAATCCTTTGACTACATGCCAGTGCTTACACCCACATCAGAGTCGTGCTACATCACAAATACGTTACAGGAATGTCCTCAAACAAAAACCATTTGAGTGTCCCTTATATTTCTAGCATTTTTTTAATTGTGCCCGAGTGGGACTCTCACCACCTCTAAGTGGTGAGTAGCAATCTATCCTTTCTACATATTCATTATTCGATCTTTCATTTCCATAGAAAATCCAGGATGGAATGTATCGATATTATGAGAAGGAAAGTTGCTACTCACCATATAGCGAAGATGCTGAGTCGCATATAGGCACAACATAAAAGACTCTCACAATTAAAGCCTTCGTCAACACCCCCCTCCCCCCCCCTTCCCCCCCCCCCCCACACACGACTGCAGTCTCAGGCAAATGAAACCACACTGCGAGCAGCAGCACCAGTGCATGATCATGCACTGATGCTGCTGTTCGCAGTGTTGTTTCAGTTGCCTGAGACTGCAGTCGTGTGTGTGTGTGTGTGTGTGTGTGTGTGTGTGTGTGTGTGTGTGTATTGTTGATGAAGGCCAATGGACGATTTACCGAAAGCTTTAATTGTGAGAGTCTTTCTGTTGTGCCTGTCTGCGACTCAGCATCTTCGCTATATGGTGAGTAGCAAACTTTCCTTCTCATAATATTGTTTGATTTCCATTATGATGGAGAGCTCCCCCTTCTTTGGATTTAGAATCCCATGCAGTATACTTTGTGTACAGTGGTTGGACAAAATATGTGAACATCAATCAAATAAAATGTATGTTACACTTCGGCCACAACAGGATAACTCCATTTAATTCTCGAATGATCTTTACAGGGCTTTATATGTTCATCTCAATTATTTCAAGACTAAGATAGGGTAGATTAACGGTGCTTTAATTGTTTCTCTAACGTAGGCCACAATGCTTAATAGTATTCAAATCTGAATATTGCAAAAGGGGCAATGGAGGTGGGGGGGGATAGAGAACCTTTTATTTCACCTTCATGATTCATATTAGAGATGAAGCACAGTCTGATGCTGGGCAACCAAGAAGAAGGAAACTAGTTGTTTCCTTTTGGACAGGGCCATCTCACAACTTGCTTGCATTGATTTAAGGAAATAATGGAAAATGCAGTTAAGGTATCTAAATATTAACCTGAACCCCAGTCCTCCCAGACACAAATACATCCCAACCTCAACCTCTGGGCCAAAGATCTATGAAATAGGATATTCATGAAGCAGTGGAAACCACACTGAACAGGTAGAGAGAGCACACTGAAGTCACTAAACTGCAATTATTCAAACTGGTGTGTAATTTGGATGAGAATATAAAGGAGTGATGGGAAAAGAAAAAACATACGCATGTAGATATAAAACTTAAAAAGGTGCCAAGTAACGTCAAAAAAGCATTCCACTGTGAGCTTGAGTCTGATAATGGCCATTTGAGAACCAAAGTAGTGGAAGTGGCTGCCACAGACCCAAATAAGGACCACATGAAAGACACACTATATCACTACAGGGCTGTATAACATTACAGGTCGGGATTGATCTATGAGGTCTTGAATATCTTACTTGTATCTGTAAGTTGGTATGGAGAAATTGAGATTTGGGGGATTTCTTTATATAATTTTGCGTGATTAAGTCCCGACGCTACGGAAAGCTGTCATTTAGTTACATGCGATTTGTGATCTGTTATGTGTACTTTCCGATAATAAATCATATTTTTTTCTGATTACCGTTAAAATATAGTGATGATATATGTTTGAGATTATTTGGAATAAT
Source organism: Schistocerca nitens (assembly GCF_023898315.1). Lineage (NCBI taxonomy): Eukaryota > Metazoa > Arthropoda > Insecta > Orthoptera > Acrididae > Schistocerca > Schistocerca nitens. The sequence goes on from NC_064623.1 coordinate 109,722,603, forward strand.
ATTTTAATAACTATATAGAGACGAAAATTTAATAGTCATGGGTGACTGGAATTCAACAGTAGGAAAAGGAAGAGAAGGAAACGTAGTAGGTGAATATGGATTGGGGGGAAGAAATGAAAGAGGAAGCCGCCTCATAGAATTTTGCACAGAGCGTAACCTAATCACAGCTACCACTTGGTTCAAGAATCATGAAAGAAGGTTGTATACATGGAAGAACCCTGGAGATACTAACAGGTTTCAGATAGATTATATAATGGTAAGACAGAGATTTAGGAACCAGGTTTTAAATTATAAGACATTTCCAGGGGCAGATGTGGACTCTGACCACAACCTATTGGTTATGAACTGTAGATTCAAACTGAAGAAACTGCAAAAAGGTGGGAATTTAAGGAGATGGGACCTGGATAAACTGACTAAACCAGAGGTTGTACAGAGTTTCAGGGAGAGCATAAGAGAACAATTGACAGGATGGGGGAAAGAAATACAGTAGAGAGACCTTTGGAGAAAACAGAATCACTTGCATGAATATCAAGAGCTCAGATGGAAACCCAGTTCTAAGCAAAGAAGGGAAAGCAGAAAGGTGGTAGGGGTATATAGAGGGTCTATCATGGGCGATGTTCTCGAGGACAATATCATGGAAATGGAAGAGGATGTAGATAAAGATGAAATGGGAGATATGATACTGGGTGAAGAGTTTGACAGAGCACTGAAAGATCTAAGTCGAAACAAGCCCCAGGAATAGACAACATTCCATTAGAACTACTGGCAGCCTTGGGAGAGCCAGTCCTGACAAAACTCTACCATCTGGTGAGCAAGATGTATGAGACAGGCGAAATTCCCTCAGACTTCAAGAAGAATATAATAATTCCAATCCCAAAGAAAGCAGGTGTTGACAGATGCGAAAATTACCGAACTATCAGTTTAATAAGTCACAGCTGCCAAATTCTAATGCGAATTCTATACAGACGAAAGGAAAAACTGGTAGAAGCCGACCTCAGGGAAGATCAGTTTGGATTCCATAGAAATGTTGGAACACGTGAGGTAATACTGACCCTACGACTTATCTTAGAAGAAAGATTAAGGAAAGGCAAACCTACGTTTCTGGCATTTGTAGACTTAGAGAAAGCTTTTGACAACGTTGACTGGAATACTCTCTTTCAAATTCTGAAGGTAGAAGGGGTAATTCTGAAGGTAGAAGGGGTAAAATACAGGGAGCGAAAGGCTAGTTACAATTTGTACAGAAAGCAGATGGCAGTTATAAGAGTCGAGGGACCTGAAAGGGAAGCAGTGGTTGGGAAGGGAGTGAGACAGGGTTGTACCCTCTCCCCGATGCTATTCAATCTGTATATTGAGCAAGCAGTAAAGGAAACAAAAGAAAAGTTCGAAGAAGGTATTAAAATCCGTGGAGAAGAAATAAAATCTTTGAGGTTCGCCGATGACATTGTAACTCTGTCAGAAACGGCAAAGGACTAGGAAGAGCAGTTGAATGGAATGGACAGTGTCTTGAAAAGAGGGTATAAGATGAACATCAACAAAAGCAAAACAAGGATAATGGAATGTAGTCGAATTAAGTCGGGTGATGCTGAGGGAATTAGATTAGGAAATGAGACACTTAAAGTAGTAAAGGAGTTTTGCTATTTGGGGAGCAAAATAACTGATGATGGTCGAAGTAGAGAGGATATAAAATGTAGACTGGCAATGGCAAGGAAAGCGTTTCTGAAGAAGAGAAATTTGTTAACATCAAGTAGTGATTTAAGTGTTAGGAAGTCGTTTCTGAAAGTATTTGTATGGAGTGTACCCATGTATGGAAGTGAAACGTGGACGATAAATAGTTGAGACAAGAAGAGAATAGAAGCTTTCGAAATGTGGTGCTACAGAAAAATGCTGAAGATTAGATGGGTAGATCACATAACTAATGAGGAGGTATTGAATAGAACTGGGGAGAACAGGAGCTTGTGGCACAACTTGACTAGAAGAAGGGATCGGTTGGTGGGACATGTTCTGAGGCATCAAGGGATCACCAATTTAGTACTGGAGGGCAGCATGGAGGGTAAAAATCATAGACGGAGACCAAGAGATGGGTACATTAAGCAGATTCAGAAGGATGTAGGCTGCAGTAGGTACTGGGAGATGATGAAGCTTGCACAGGAGAGAGTAGCATGGAGAGCTGCATCAAACCAGTCTCAGGACTGAAGACCACAACAACAACAACAACAACAACAACATAGATGACGTGACGTCATTCGTTAACTTTTGGAAGGGGGGGGGGGGGGGGGAATTGTGCGTTTATGGATGGTCAGTGTCGGGATCAGTGATTACGATTCCAGAATGCAAGAATCCCAAGTGCAATAATTTAGTGACTTTTGAATCAGTGATGGAATATAAATTGAGGGAAGGTGCACACAGTAAGTTGCCTTGGAATAAACTACAGTCAGTAGAAAAAGACCTGAACCTTCTGAAGAGTATTGTGTTAGGTATAGCAGATGATGTATGTGCAGAACACTGTCAGATACAGAAACATGAATAAAGAGCATGATGGGATGACGATACTAGCAAGGCTCTCAATGATAACAAATTTGCAAGACACAACATGCACCAGCAAAAACAATGTATCCATGTGGACTAGAGAGAAACTGTCAGTTTATAGGCCAAAAATGTACAAGTTAAACAGTTGGTTGCAGCTCAGAAACAGAAAGTAACAAAGATCTGGCTAACAGAATAACACAAGATGGAAATGAGAATATGTTTTACAGCATCACAAAGAGCAAAAGAAAAGAGGCTGAATCTACCCAATTGGCAGAAGTTCTCAGTAACGACAGGTGACAATCACTAAATATTACAGCAATTCCCGCAGTATTCTGATACTTTACTTAATTCTAATGTAGATAACACATCTGTGGCTGATTAGTTACGCTATTGTGGCTGTGTAAATGCAGATAGCTTGTACTGTTTGGAAGAAGTGAAAGTGGAATCTAAAATTAAGTACAACACTTCTGATGGATAAGATGAATTCAGAGTGGAAATGCATGTGAAGAGATTGGATGCTACTGCCTGTACTGAATCGTAAGCATAGTTTGGAAACAAAATGCAGTACCTAATAACAGGAAGCAAGCAGTTTTGTTTCTACCGTTTTAAAAGGGTTACGGTTATAAATGCACCAAGTAAGAAAGTGAATTCTGTTATCACATAGACTACAAATCTCTGAGTCCACTGTCCAGTGAAAAAAAAAATAACAAAAACAGCTGAATCTACACTTGAAGAGAAACATGAAGATCAACTACCGACACCATTCACGCACAAGAATGCTCTATGACAGAGGTAGTCAATATAGTCACTCCTGCCCTCCAGTGGGCACACCAGCGTTCACAGTGGGTGGTAGGGATTTTAAAAACATTTTTATTCAGTTTTCATAAATTTTTGACAAAGTATATGATAAGTAATTATTACTATACACTTTAACTCACTGTAATTCTGCTTTATACATTTTAAAAAGTAAAGTTTATTCCTAGTTTATAAATTACCATCACTGTGAAACAAGTAGGGGGTTAAAAGAGTTGCTACTAACAGATATACAAAAGTGGGTGGTACGTAAAAAAGGTTGACAATCCCTGGTCTATGAGGAGAAGTGGGAGAAATGTAAATATTTATAACTGTTTCCTAAATATCAAGAAAATAACTATACAGCATGCAGGCATGTATAGGAATTAAAGGTGTACGAGCCTACAGATCTTTCCAGAGATGGAGCCAGTGTAACAAAGAAGAATGATTAATGGCTTTTATTTTTATTTACCAGTATCAACCTCTTCCTCACATGTTGCTAGTTGTGTGTGCAACATCCGCTCAATTTGTCAATATGTATACCAATTCTTTGCAAGGCAGATTGGAGGGCGGAGGGGATATATCACATTTCAAGGCACCACGACAGGTAGTCAAAACCCTGATAGAGGATGTGATTTGGTCCAGTCCTGGGTGGTACTGAGGGAGGGGTGTGCTCCTTTTTGTCTGCTCATGCGACTGGGTATCTGGGAATCTGTTTCTGCTAACATAAACACTGATCAGCCACAAAGAACTGCCCCTATTGTGACTCGTTAGTATCGCCCAGGGCTGGAACACGTCAATCAGGTATACAACCAGGGTTTTGACTACCTCTTGTCATGCCCTGAAATGAAAAACATCTTTCTCATTATTAGCCTTGCAATGAACTGGTGCCAATTTGAATACAATCAACTTAGGTATTACGTTGTATCATTATAAAACCCTAACATGCAATTACAATAGCAATTTGCTGTTGTTCTCTCTCATGATGGTTTTCCCCATATACTGTCTTATTTCATTGTCAGGTGGCTACTAATGTGACACTCGAGTATGCTACTGGTAAATCAAAGTCAAGATTGCTGTGGATGGCTATGCAGTTGACTATTGCCTGTGCTGCTCAGGTAGGTGATCCTTAGGCAACAGCAAATTAGCAGGGGTAGTTTTTCCTGCAGTGAGTTGTCAATGCTACAGGACAGTTCTCTTGTGCCATTCACTTATACCGTCAAACCCAGGCGAGGTGCCAAGTTGCACAGGAATTAAAACCTGTATTCCACAGTAACTGCAATGACTGAGATATTTTGAAACCCACAAAAGATTTCACAGGTTCTCTCCCCACTACAGGCTTCTACAAACTTCAACGTGAACGTGCTGAAACGTACGTCGATTAAACCGGTAGATCAACTAGTGCTCACATGTCCCAGCGTAAATGCTACGCAAGACTGAAGCAATGCGACAAATCAGCTGCAGCTGACCACCACCTGTAATCTAGTTGATTTATTAATTTTGAAGTACCTCACGTGCTCGCTCAGCAGCCTTGGAAGTAGCAGCAAAAAATAAGACAGACTACTGAAATAATTAAAAGTATTAACAGGGAGGATGGCTACAAGTTACTGACAGCCTAGCTGCCAGTGATCCCAGTCCAGCAGATCATGTCTGTTCACCAGCTGGCAGCTCGACGTACCTGGGTCAAATGCTATAGATGAGCAGCCACCACAGAACTGCCTCGCAATGTCAACATCTTGCTGCAGGAAAACACTACCCCTGCTAATTCACTACTACCTACCAATTAACTGCCAGAGTAGCACAGGCAACAGAGTGCTCCAAAAAGACTAGAATTTGACAGCAACTGCATGGAATCTATTTTACCTAAAGCAACTGCTACGAATGTACTCAAAGTTCATAAGTAGAATACTATGACACCGAATGTTTAGTACATTTTTGTAGTGTTAATACGAATGTGAATGATGCAATTTTGAGTCAACATTCTGAAATACATCTTCATTATCATTATTTTTAGGATATTCAACTAGATTTTTGTATGAAATGCTTTATCTCCATAGGTAGATAATGTTAGGTTTTCACTGAAAATAAAAACTTTGAAACAGAAAAATTTAGAACGACCAAGAAAAATCAAACTGAATAGCGACCTAAACAACCAATAAAAACAAGCCAAACAGAAATAAATTTCAAAAAACCCACAGCATTCCCTATACTGCTCAAGACGCTAAATCTGCAATTTAGTTAATCACAGCAAATTACTGCTAGAAATGCACATGAATTTTGTACCACATGTGAAGTCAGATTTCAGGAGGGCCATCCTCCTCTATCATCACATCAAAAGATTCTATGCTCTTCGTCTCTAATCTGTTTATCATCCATCTTTCACTTCTGTATAAAGCAACATTCCAGACAAATACTTCAGGAGGTGCTTCCTAACACTAACATTTATATTTGATGATAAATTTCTCTCTTTCACAAATGCTTTCCTCATTACTGACAATCTCCATTCTATATCCTTAGTTATTTTGCTACCCAAATAGCAAAACATGTCTACTAATTTTAATGTTACGTTTTCTAATGGTAATACTGTGAGCACACCCTCCCATTGATTCAACTACATTCTATTGTCCTTGTTTTACTTTCATCGACTTCTTTTCAAGACATTATCTATTCCAGCCAACTGATCATCATCTCCTCTCTCTGACAGAAGCAGACCTCAAAAAATTTATTCTTCTCCCTGAACTCTATAACTCTCTTGGTTTCCTTCACAGCTTGCTCAATGTACAGACTAAATAACAACAGGGACAGGTTACAACCCTGTCTCACTCCATTTTCAGCCGCTGCTTCCCTTTCATGCCTCTCGACTCTTATAACTGTTGGTTGGTTGGTTGGTTTTGGGGAAGGAGACCAGACAGCGTGGTCATCGGTCTCATCGGATTAGGGAAGGATGGGGAAGGAAGTCGGCCGTGCCCTTTAAGAGGAACCATCCCGGCATTTGCCTGGAGTGATTTAGGGAAATCACGGAAAACCTAAATCAGGATGGCCGGACACGGGATTGAACCGTCGTCCTCCCAAATGCGAGTCCAGTGTCTAACCACTGCGCCACCTCGCTCGGTCTTATAACTGTCATCTGGTTTCTGTCAAGTTGTAAATAAACTTTCACTCACTTCTTTTATTTCTGCTACCTTCACAAATTTCTCACAGTGTGTAGTTACATTTCTTTACCCTATCTTCTAAGATACACTATGTGATCAAAAGTATCCGTACACCTGGCTGAAAATGACTAACAAGTTCTTGGCGCCCTCCATTGGTAATGCTGGAATTCAATATGCTATTGGCCCACCCTTAGTCTTGATGACAGCTTCCACAACGTTCAGTCATGTGCTGGAAGGTTTCTTGGGGAATGGCAGCCCATTCTTCATGGAGTGCTGCACTGAGCAGAGGTATCGATATCATGCCTGGCACGATGTCGGCGTTCCAAAACATCCCAAAGTTGCCAAAGGTGTTCTGTAGGATTCAGGTCAGGACTCTGTGCAGGCCAGTCCATTATAGGGACGTTATCGTCGTGTAACCACTCCACCACAGGCCATGCTTTATAAACAGGTGCTCGATCATGCTGAAAGATGCAACCGTCATCTCCGAATTGCTCTTCACCAGTGGGAAGCAAGAAGGTGCTTAAAACAATGATGTAGCTCTGTGCTGTGATAGTGCCAAGCAAAACAACATCGGGTGCAAGCCCCTTCCACAAAAAACACGATCAGACCATAACACCACAGCCTCCAAATTTTACTGTTGGCACTACACACGCTGGCAGATGACATTCACTGGGCGTTCACCATACCCACACCCTGCCATCTGATTGCCACATTGTGTACAACTATTCGTCACTCCACACAATGTTTTTCCACTGTCCAATCGTCCAATGTTTACGCTCCTTACACCAAGAGAGGCATTGTTTAGCATTTACCGATGTGACGTGTTTCATATGAGCAGCTGCTCAACTATGAAATTCAGGTTTTGTCACCTCCCGCTTAACCGTCATAGTACTTGCAGTGGATCCTGATGCAGTTTGGAATTTCTATGTGGTTGTCTGTATAGATGTCTGCCTATTATACATTATGACCCTCTTCAACTGTCGGTGGTCTCTGTCAGTCAATAGACGAGGTCAGCCTGTGCGCTTTTGTGCTGTACGTGTCCCTTCACGTTTCCACTTCACTATCACATCAGAAACAGTGGACCTAGGGATGTTTAGTAGTATGAAAATCTCATGTACAGACGTATGACACAAGTGACACCCAATCACCTGACCACATTCAAAGTCCGTGAGTTTCATGGAGCACCCCAATCTGTTCTCTCACTATGTCTAATGACTACTGAGGTCGGTGATATGGAGTACCTAGCAGTAGATGGCAGCACAATGCACCTATATGAAAAATATATGTTTTTGGGGGTGTCTGGATACTTTTTATCACATAGTGGAAGTTGTACGGTCAGTATTTCCTTGTATGTTCCAACTTTTCTCCACAATCCAAACTGATTTCCTCATAGGCAGATCCTAACAACCTCTCCATTCTTCTGAAAACAGCTATTGACAGTATTTTGCAACCATTACTTTTTTACTGACAGTTCAGTAATAGCAAGACCTGTAACCTCCAGTTTTCTTTGGACTTAAGAGTTATTACATTCTTCTGAAAGTCTGAAAGTATTTTACCAGTCTTGTATATCTTGCACAGCAGGCATAACGTTATTTTCATAGCATATCCCCCTAAGGATCTAACTGACTGTTAGTGAATGCTGTCTACTACAGGTGCATTGTTTCAACTTAAATCTTTTAAATGCACTGTCAAATCATTCTATCATATTACCCATATTGTCTTCATCTGCTTCCAGTTCCCTTTCTACAATATTGTCTTCACGATTATTTGCCTTGCAAACTCGCTCTATATATTCCTTCCACATTTCTGCTTTCCCTTCTTCGCTTAGATTACATTTGCCATCCGAGCTGTTGATATTCATACAGCAGCTTCTCTTTTTTCCAGATTTCTTTACTTTCACTATGAGTGGCTACTGATTGTTCTGAACTGTCCTTAATACAATCAAGTGTCATCTAAAACACTACTGAAATTACGAACAAAAGAAAAAACTTATAAGCATGTTAGCCAGAAGAAATACAAAAGAAAACAAAAATCACACAACACGAGCAACGGACTATGCCAGATTTTGGTTAGACATGTTGTAGTTGTTGTGGTCTTCAGTCCTGAGACTGGTTTGATGCAGCTCTCCATGCTACTCTATCCTGTGCAAGCTTCTACATCTCCCAGCACCTACTGCAGCCTACATCCTTCTGAATCTGCAAAATGTACACCCATCTCTTGGTAATCTGTTGAATTCTAGTCACCCATGTCTATTAAATTTTCATCTCCCTTTCATGATGAAATAAAAGAAATTATTCACATAGTGAAGGGAGACGAAAATTTAATAGTCATGGGTGACTGGAATTCGAGTGTAGGAAAATGGAGAGAAGGAAACATAGTAGGTGAATATGGATTGGGGCTAAGAAATGAAAGAGGAAGCCACCTGGTAGAATTTTGCGCAGAGCACAACTTAATCATAGCTAACACTTGGTTTAAGAGTCATGATAGAAGGTTGTATATATGGAAGAACCCTCGAGATACTAAAAGGCATCAGATAGATTATATAATGGTAAGACAGAGATTTAGGAACCAGGTTCTAAATTGTAAGACATTTCCAGGGGCAGATGTGGACTCTGACCACAATCTATTGGTTATGACCTGTAGATTAAAACTGAAGAAACTGCAAAAAGGTGGGAATTTAAGGAGATGGGACCTGGATAAACTGAAAGAACCAGAGGTTGTACAGAGTTTCAGGGAGAGCATAAGGGAACAATTGACAGGAATGGGGGAAAGAATTACAGTAGAAGAAGAATGGGTAGCTTTGAGGGATGAAGTAGTGAAGGCAGCAGAGGACCAAGTAGGTAAAAAGACGAGGGCTAGTAGAAATTCTTGGGTAACTGAAGAAATATTGAATTTAATTGATGAAAGGAGAAAATATAAAAACATAGTAAGTAAAGCAGGCAAAAAGGAATACAAACGTCTCAAAAATTATATCGACAGGAAGTGCAAAATGGCTAAGCAGGGATGGCTAGAGGACAAATGTAAGGATGTAGAGGCTTATCTCACTAGGAGTAAGATAGATACTGCCTACAGGAAAATTAAAGAGACCTTTGGAGATAAGAGAACCACTTGTATGAACATCAAGAGCTCAGATGGAAACCCAGTTCTAAGCAAAGAAGGGAAAGCAGAAAGGTTGAAGGAGTATATAGAGGGTCTATACAAGGGTGATGTACTTGAGGACAATATTATGGAAATGGAAGAGGATGTAGATGAAGATGAAATGGGAGATACGATACTGCGTGAAGAGTTTGACAGAGCACTGAAAGACCTGAGTCGAAACAAGGCCCCCGGAGTAGACAACATTCCATTGGAACTACTGACGACCTTCGGAGAGCCAGTCCTGACAAAACTCTACCATCTGGTGAGCAAGATGTATGAAACAGGCGAAATACCCTCAGATTTCAATAATATAATAATTCCAATCCCAAAGAAAGCAGGTGTTGACAGATGTGAAAATTACCGAACTATCAGTTTAATAAGCCACAGTTGCAAAATACTAACACGAATTCTTTACAGACGAATGGAAAAACTAGTAGAAGCCGACCTCGGGGAAGATCAGTTTGGATTCCGTAGAAATACTGGAACACGTGAGGCAATACTGACCTTACGACTTATCTTAGAAGAAAGATTAAGGAAAGGCAAACCTACATTTCTAGCATTTGTAGACTTAGAGAAAGCTTTTGACAACGTTGACTGGAATACTCTCTTTCAAATTCTAAAGGTGGCAGGGGTAAAATACAGGGAGCGAAAGGCTAGTTACAATTTGTACAGAAACCAGATGGCAGTTATAAGAGTCGAGGGACATGAAAGGGAAGCAGTGGTTGGGAAGGGAGTGAGACAGGGTTGTAACCTCTCCCCGATGTTATTCAATCTGTATATTGAGAAAGCAGTAAAGGAAACAAAAGAAAAATTCGGAGTAGGTATTAAAATCCATGGAGAAGAAATAAAAACTTTGAGGTTCGCCGATGACATTGTAATTCTGTCAGAGACAGCAAAGGACTTGGAAGAGCAGTTGAACGGAATGGACACTTTCTTGAAGGGAGGATATAAGATGAACATCAACAAAAGCAAAATGAGGATAATGGAATGTAGTCAAATTAAGTCGGGTGATGCTGAGGGAATTAGATTAGGAAATGAGACACTTAAAGTAGTAAAGGAGTTTTGCTATTTGGGGAGCAAAATAACTGACGATGGTCGAAGTAGAGAGGATATAAAATGTAGACTGGCAATGGCAAGGAAAGCGTTTCTGAAGAAAAGAAATTTGTTAACATCGAGTATAGATTTAAGTGTCAGGAAGTCATTTCTGAAAGTATTTGTATGGAGTGTAGCCATGTATGGAAGTGAAACATGGACGGTAAATATTTTGGACAAGAAGAGAATAGAAGCTTTCGAAATGTGGTGCTACAGAAGAATGCCGAAGATTAGATGGGTAGATCACATAACTAATGAGGGAGTACTGAATAGGATTGGGGAGAAGAGAAGTTTGTGGCACAACTTGACCAGAAGAAGGGATCGGTTGGTAGGACATGTTCTGAGGCATCAAGGGATCACCAATTTAGTATTGGAGGGCAGCGTGGACGGTAAAAATCGTAGGGGGAGACCAAGAGATGAATACACTAAGCAGATTCAGAAGGATGTAGGTTGCAGTAAGTACTGGGAGATGAAGAAGCTTGCACAGGATAGAGTAGCATGGAGAGCTGCATCAAACCAGTCTCAGGACTGAAGACCACAACAACAACAACAACAACAACAACAACTCCCTTCACTACCTGAATAATTTCTTTCATCTCATCATATATTTCATCAATTTCATCATCATCTGCAGAGCTAGTTGTACTGCTGTAGTAGGTGTGGGCTTCGTGTCTATCTTGGCCACAATAACGCATTCACTATTCTATTCCTAGTAGCTAACCCACACTCCTCTTTTTTTATTCATTATTAAACCTACTCCTGCATTACCCCTATTTGATTTTGTATTTATAACCCTGTACTCACCTGACCAAAAGTCTTGTTCCCCCTGCCACCGAACTTCACTAATTCCTACTATATCTAACTTTAACCTATCCATTTCCCTTTCTAATTTTCTAACCTACCTGCCTGATTAAGGGATCTGACATTCCACGCTACGATCCGTAGAATTACAGTTTTCTTTCTCCTGATAACGACGTCCTCCTGAGTAGTCCCCACCCAGAGATCCGAATGGGGGACTATTTTACCTCTGGAATATTTAACCCAAGAGGACGCCATCATCATTCAATCATACAGTAAAGCTGCATGCCCTTGGGAAAAATTACTGCTGTAGTTTCCCCTTGCTTTCAGCCGTTCACTGTACCACAACAGCAAGACCGTTTTGGTTAGTGTACAGGGCCAGATCAGTCAATCATTCAGACTGTTGCCCCTGCAACTACTGAAAAGGCTGTTGCCCATCTTCAGGAACCACACATTTGTCTGGCCTCGCAACAGATACCCCTCCGTTATGATTGCACCTACAGTACGGCTATCTGTGTTGTTGAAGCACGCAAGCCTCCCCACCAACGGCAAGGTCCATGGTTCATGGGAGGTGGTTAGACATTTCATACAATCCACTAATTCAAACAGCTTTGGTTAGACATAGCTGTTTGAATTAGTGGATTGTATGAAATGAGGCTCACTAAAAGAGAACACGCTAAGCTTGTTAGCTGATGGGTTTGATCTGATTGTCTATCAATTCAAATAATTTTACTTCTTTGACGTTGTAGAGGAAATTAGAGGCACAGGAAATCACATCATTAAGATGACATTACTACAAACCATGTCCTGTAGGCCACAATATGACTTCCTGGTAGATTAAAACTGTGTGCCGGACTGGGACTCAAGCCTCAGACCTCTGCTTCTCATGGGCCAGTGCTCTACAAATGAGCTAGCCAGGCACAACTCACGACCTACCCACACAGCTGTACATCCCCAGTACCTCATCTCCCACCTTCTAAACTACAAAGATGCTCTCGTCAAACCTTTCGGAAATTGCAGTCCTGGAAGACAGGACACCGTGAAGACAAGGTACAGCTGAAGCCTAGTGGATTGTTTCCAGAATTAATTTTCACTCTGCAGCAGTGAGTGTGTGCTGATTTTAAATTTCCTGCCAGAGGTTCAAGGTCACAGTTCCAATCTGGCATACAGTTTTACTCTGCCAGGAAGTTTCGAATCAGTGCACTCTCTGCTGCAGAATGAAAATTCAAATTAGACACCACAACGTAATTCTAAGTGGCGGGTGGATAACCAGACATAGAGAATAAATCGTGGAAATTACAGGAGAGAATTACTGGCCACTGCTTATCTTAATGAGATGAAATCTGTAGTACTGACACATGCAAAAGTAAAAGTGGTATCTTCCTAGCTTTCAAACTAACAGTTCCTCTCTCGGGGGAAAAGAGAGAGGGCAAAATAACACACTATTGTTGGAGGCCACTTATAACACATGCTCTGACCTTTAAACATTGTTACTAAAAAATTTTAACTTTAGTTGTGTACCTCCTGCACTGACTTCCAATTGATGTCGCCATTGACCAAGTCTCTGCTAGTGCTGTTGACTTTGTCCGGTGTCGCCAAGTCACTGATTTGTGTATTTCTCCTTTCCAAAGCTTCTGGTATCACTTCGGACTTGGAATGTGGTCTAGATTCACTTCCTGAAGTTGCAGAGGTCTCCTGCAAAGTGGGAATATGACATCACAAAGGAATTCATACATCAGTTTGTGCTCATATTCTGTATGTGTTCATTGCTTCGGCAATTCTCTCATACATAGAAGATACATTTCACCTTTCCCTGCGAAACTGTTGCCATACACAATAGAACCTTGATAATCTGGCACATTCTGGGCTCTGGAATGCCAGTTTATCAAGGCTGTTTACAACACCCTAGTTTAGAAAAAGAGGATATAACTAAAACCTGTACTTTTCATGTACATGGCCAACTAGCAGTTATTTATCAAACACATCAACATGGGAGATCAGAAATTACAAAATAAAAAATTAAAAATATGTATTACTTTTCTGTAAAAGCGAAACTAAACCAAAAGTCGAAAATTGCAATGATCATTTAAATCAGTTGAAGGCTCAAAGTTTCAGAATAGTTCAATATCCATGAATAACTTTTGTAATCCAATTATGAAAAAAAATTACGAAAAAATAAGCACCACTGATCTGAAAATCTCAAGAAGAAGCCAATTAATAAAAACTATTACCAAGAATCTGGTGCAGACTAGTTGAAATCACTGCCTTTAGGAACAGCACAAATATCCAATGATGTCGAGGATGTGAAATACATTTGACGTATCCGCCACTGATGGGTTAGTGAGATTTTTTTCTGAGCCCTCTGAAACATTGCAGAAATGCTAACGTCTTTCTTGGATTGAGTTCTTTTATGACAAAAAATATTTTTTGCGATATTCAGATTCATAAGTAAAAAACCACTGTACCATTGGATATTCTCAGCAAATTTCACAAAAATGTACAAGGTTTCTGAAGCTTCAGCTCAAGAGATGTTAGTTGTAGCATCTCTTCTTCGTCAATCAGTTTCTGGTGCGTCCTGTGGGTTCAAAACACTTGGTAATATCATATGGTCAGTAGTTCCTCTTCGATAGCTAAATGTCTTTGAATTTTGATCTTTTGTCAACTTCACCTATTGAAAATGCAATCATTAGTGATGCAGAATTTAGCATTTGCACAGTTTCAGAGTAATCAGTTGTCAACCCATCATATAGGAGAGTGGTTTGAAAAGTTCTCGGAGCAGACTACAAAAAAAGTACTTAAATCTCTGAAACTTTTTTATTGTTCAATGTTGTCTCATTGTAGATCAATGCACTTGGTCCAGCGATGTTCCAGTGCTTTGATCCCATCCTGAAAATAATTTTTTTCCAGGCCTGCAAAATAACTGTCAACTCCAGCTATTAATTCTTCGTTTGGAGTGAATCTTTGCCCACAAAAAAAATATTTCAGTTTTGGGAGGAGATGGAAGTCTGACGGAGCCGTATCAGGTGAATAAGGCGGGTGTGGCAACCATTCATACCTTAGTTCGTGTAATTTTGCCATGGCGACGGCACATGTGTGAGCGCGCATTGTCTTGATGGAAGATGACTTTCCTCCTTGCTAAATGTGGCCTTTTTTCATGTATCTTTTGTTGCAATTAGTCCAGGAGCTTAGCATAGTATTCTCCAATAATTGTTTGCCCAGAGGGGAGATAATTTACAAACAGAATCCCCTTCGCATCCAAGAACACTGATGTCATGACCTTTCCTGCTGAAGGAATTGTCTTTGCTTTCTTTGGTGGTGGAGAATCAGCATGCTTCCACTGCTTTGACTTGTTTTGTCAATGGGGTATAGTAGTGCATCCAAGTTTCATCTGCGGTCACAAACCGGTGCAAAAAATCTTGTTTGTTTCTCCTAAAATAGGCCAAATGTTGTTCCAATATATCCATTCTCGTGCGTTTTCGATCCAGTGTCAAGATTCGCAGCACCCATCTTGCAGATAATTTTTTCATTTCTAATTCTTCTGTTAAAATGTAATATGGGCTTTCAGATGACATCTGGAAAGCATGAGCAATTTCATGCACTTTCAATCAGCAATCCTCCATGACCATTTTGTGCACTTTTGTAATGACTTCTGGAGTAGTGACACATCTTGGCCAACCACTGTGTGGATCATCATCTAAGCTCTCCCAACCAAATTTAAATTCATTTGTCCACTTGGGAAAAGTTGAATATGAAGGAGCAGAGCCCCCGGTGTATTCTGGTAATCAGAATGAATGTCCTTTGCTTTCATACCTTTGTTTACAAAGTACTTAACCACTGCCCAAATCTTGATTTTTTTTCCATCTGCCCAAATCACTACGCAGGAACAACAGACTCACGTCACTGCCACAGCTCTCACCCAAGAGCACTGACGTGGCATGTGTTTACAGGCAACAGTCCAATAAATATCACGTGAACAACTTGTTGCGCTAGGGGTGACGCTGAGCTCTCATGGTGATTCCGACACTGAGCTCTCATGGTGATTCCAAGAACTTTTCAAACCACCCTCGTATATCACTTCCATCTCGTCTTCTTCGAGCAGTTATATCATAGTTATCTGCTGGCGTAACAATGAAACTGGTTTATCTTGAAGAGAATTTAATCACTCAGTGACGCAGAAAATTGTTACAGATGAGGTGCCGCATTGGATGGTTGTGATGTTTCTCGAAGGCGTCTGACAGTACTATCACACGCGACAAGTGAATTTCTGATGCTTGCCAGACTATCAGGTCTGCCAGATTATCAAGTGCCAGTTTGTCGTGGACTCACTGTAATATGCGATTAACGATCAGAACCTGATTCCATGTGCTGTGTGGCCAACCAGACACGGAGAATATATTGTGTAAATTACAAGGGACTATTGCTGGCCAGTGCCCACATCAAGTGGACAAGATATGTAGTACTGCTGATAAACATAAACTGCCTGACAAAAAGTGAAGCACCCAGATGGGGAGAACAGAAAAAAGTGTAACTCCACTGGTTTAGAGTGTATGTAACATATTCTGATAATTATTAAATCAAGTCAAATTTACACAGAACTTTGCAGTATGAGCCCACTTATACAGTATGTTGTCAAACCCTCTCTCCCGCCCTGGATACATGCACTGACCTATTCGGGGAGGGTGTCAAAGTCACTGTATACTCTCCTGAGACATACTGGTTCACAATAGTTGTAACTTGTCCTTGGTATCTTATATACTGGCAGGGAGACATCTCACTGGCCTCCACATCAAGCAAACAGTTCATATAGACATGCAACATGTAGATGAGCACTCTCCCATTGAAAAATAGCATCACGATACTGTAAAATCAGAGGTAACACGTGAGGATGCACGATGTCCGCAATGTACCGCTGTGCCACCAGAGTTCCCTCAATCACTACCCGATGTGACCTGAAGTCACGCTGACGGTTCTCCACATCTTTACACCAGCAGTAACACTGATGTGGGTCTGCTTAGTGATTACAGGCAGAATTAGCAGCACTCCCACTGATGGGATGGAAACCATGCTGGACATGCCCCCATTACACATGTGGGTAAAGATGGAGGCAGCAGCTGGAGCACATAGGTTACAGACTGGCAAGAACTGGAACTCACTGTGGTATCCAGGATCTCTCACTAAAATACTGAGTGAATCAAACAATGGAAAATCCAAGATGGAATGTAACAATACCAGAGAAGGAAAGTTACCACTCATCATATAGCGGAGATGCCGAGTCACGATAGGCACAATAAAAAAATTCACACACACATAGCTTTTGGCCAATAAGGCCTTTGTCAGCAGTACACACACACACACACACACACACACACACACACACACATAAGCAAACCCAACTTGCACACACATGTGCAGTCTCAGAATGGCAACTGGGTGGGGGTAAGGAGGAGGCTGGGGTGGGGAAGGGGAGAGATAGTAAGGTGGGAGTGGCAGAAAGTGAAGTGTTGCAGTTTAGACGGAGGGCAGGAGAGAAGGTGCAGAGGGGGTAAGTAGCGGAAAGGAGAGAAGTAAGAATAAAAACAAATTAAAAGACTGGGTGTGGCAGTGAAATGACGGTTGTGTAATGCTGGAATGAGAAAAGGGAGGGGGTTGGATTGGTGAGGACAGTGACTAACAAAGTTGAGGCCAGGAGGGTTACGGGAATGTAGGATGATATTGCAGGGAAAGTTCCCACCTGCGCAATTCAGGAAAGCTGGTGTTGGTGGGAAGGATCCATATGGCACAGGCTGTGAAGCAGCCATTGAAACGAGGGGTGTCATGTTTGGCAGCGTGTTCAGCAACAGGGTGGTCAACTTGTTTTTTGGCCACAGTTTGTCGGTGGCCGTTCATGCGGACAGACAGCTTGTTGGTTGTCATGCCTACACACACTGAAACTCATGCCCTGCAGGAACGTGAGCAACATGGACAAAAAAGCTCTCCATCCTGCTCACTTCCTACTACCGCCTTGGAGTACCATTGTCCACCACTCCTACAACAACCTCCAAACCTCCCTCACGCCCCCTCATAGCTGACAAGCCCTGTCTCACAGACCTACTACACTTACCCCACCTTCCAAAACCCCCTCCCACCACCTTGCCTAACTCAGTTCACTCCTCCATCCAACTGTGATCCATCCCCACTGCCTCCAAACCACCCCTTGTTAACTTTCCGAATTTCTTATCCTCGAACCTTGCCTCACCATAATTCCCAAAATCCCTCAACATGCATACTAATCTTACATCCACAGAAAGAACCAAAGACCATCATCTAAAAACTGATCCCGATCTTATAATCCTACCTGCAGACAAAGGCTCCACCACCGTTGTTTTGAACCGCAAGGATTACGTGGGAGAAGGACTCCGTCAGCTGTCAGATACTTCCACCTACAAACCATGCCACAGTGATCCCATTCCAGCAATCCAGCAGAATCTCCAGTCACTACTCAAATCCTTAGGCCCATTCCAAAACCTCCCCCAGAGTCCATCTCTCTACTTACCCCTACCACTCCCCGCACTCCCACCTTCTACATGCTTCCTAAAGTCCATAAACCCAACCACCCAGGACGCCCCATTGTGGCCGGTTACTGTGCCCCCACTGAGAGAATCTCTGTTCTTGTAGACCAACACCTTCAACCTATTACCCAGAACCTATCCTCCTATATAAAAGATACCAACCATTTCCACAACCGACTCTCCACAGTTCCTCTCCCTTTAGCACACGGTGCCCTGCTCGACACTATTGATGCCACCTCCCTGTACACGAACATTCCTAATACCCATGGCCTTACTGCTATCGAACACTACCTTTCCAGACGCCCTATGGATTCCAAACCAAGAACCTCCTTCCTAGTCTCCATGACCAACTATATCCTCACCCACAATTACTTCTCCTTTGAAAGCATTACCTACAAACAAATCCGCAGTATGGCTATGGGCACCCGCATGGCACCATCCTATGCTAACCTATTCATGGGCCATCTAGAGGAACCCTTCCTAAAAACCCAGAATCCTAAACCCCTCACCTGGTTCAGATTCACTGATGACATCTTTGCTATCTGGATTGAAGGTGAGGACACCTTATTCACATTCCTCCAGAACCTCAACAAGTTCTCCCCCATTTGCTTCACCTGGTCCTACTCAACCCACAGGGTGTAGTCCTACTCAACCCGCAGGGTGTATACGTGGACAAGGAAAAAAAATTCCCGGATTTCCCGGTTGAAAATACACTTTCTCCCGGATGAAAATACACTTTTTCCGTGTTAAATGACAGTATACTTTTCCTCGGCACTGTAAAACTTATCAATCCTTAGAATGTTTATGGTTTTCTAAACAGACGTAGAATTTACTGACACTTTAGAAAACGAAACCCAGGGGAAAAAAACACGTTTTGGAAAGATCTTTGATGTGCAGCAACATGTACGCTGCATTTCTTCATTTTACGGAGGTATAAATTCGAATTCCACCAAACACTGCATGTTACTTTCCGAAGCAATGAAATCGAGATTGCGACGCGCTTTTGTAAGCCAGTCATAGCTCATGACACATGATCTCGACAGCTGATGACAGTACAAGACACGTAGTGTAGTCAACCAATAGCAAGATCACTCTTAAGTAGCGCGAACACACAAAAAGAAAAGTTAATGGTTTAAATTAGTACACATAGTTTTGATAGAAGAAAAACAAAGCTTTCACAAATAATATTGGTCTCTAAGATTAATAAGCTGCAAGAGAAGCTAAGCTTCCACATATAATGCTGATCATTTTGCGCGTGTTACACTTTAAGATACATGACACAAATGTGCCAGCAAAAATTTTAATAACGACGTAAATGTCTGATCTTCTGGGCTCTAAATTATTCTAGATGGTCGTTCTCAAGGAGTTGATTTTTACATGAGAGTCAAACGCTCTGTGGTTTAAGAAATTCATCATACATTCTCGCACATAGTTCATCTTGCGTAAAAGGAAATTTACTTTGAAAGTAACACTTTTCAAACCATCATTCGCAATATTTTCCCGTGACCTGTTAGAAACTGGTTCGTATCAGCAGTTGCCAGAAAGCGCCAGATAACAGGCGTCACGGCGCCAGCGCAGCTACGATGACGCAGGAAGCCCGTATGTTCGTACATGCGATCTTGCATTATGTCATAAAAGAAACAAGACATCAAAGGATACTTCAGGAGCATCGTAATTTCGTGAACCATACTAAAATGCGTAATTTGGCTTAAAGTGCACAATCGTATGTCCAGATTCGGAAGTAAATTTTCTAGAGTACCAGTACTGTATTATCTCATGTTTGGTTCTTTATTATGGCATAATGTCATACGAGCTAGAAGATGGAAAACGCGCACTTGAAATGCAGTGAGTAGTTGAAACTGGCCAACAGTGTGAGATTAAACACTTTGTTTAAAATAAACTGACTTCCTGAGCGCAAAATATTAATAAAAGCCCAATCTCTTTAGCAAACCGACAAAAATAACTTCATTGTTCTGCAAGGTGATTAATGCTTGATTGTCAGAAAGGTGGAAATAAAACCTGGAACTAACAACATATTTCAGCCTTCCGTAATTATGCGAACGTATTTTAATTAATGTGGTAGCTCCCGGCCACAGAAATCTGTTTTGTTTTCATTTAATGTGAGAGCAATAAACGAAGAGGAAACAGCAAAATCACTAAACGTAAACACAGGTCACGTGGAGACTACCCACCTCCCCACTACAACTCAGACTGCTCTGTGCATCAGCCTGGATCTACGATATTTCCGAACCGGAGCAATTTAGATAGTGGCGTTCAGCCACACATCTGTAGCCAGAAGCGGGAGAAGGTACTACCCATAGGCGACTCAACTGCGCATGCGCAAGAGCCCGCCCGCAACTGCTCAAATGAATCAAATGTAAACAGCTGTCATGCCACACTCATCGGAGGCAATTTGTTGTTAGGAAGCACTGCATATTCTTCCTAAAGCCTTTGACACACTTTGGTTGGCAGACGCTTGTATGAGCACTGTGTTTTGTTGTATATGTCACAATTCCTTTGCCGCTTAAGTTTTATTTTCGTTTTTCTTCCTCTTGTTAATGTTTTGTTGCTGCAATATTATCCTGCAGACGTGGAATACAGTAATATCCTTTGTTGGAGTATTGGTTCTTACCAGTTAAAATAACAAAAATTTAACTGGTAACTAAAACAAGGAAAAGTTCCCGGAATTCCAAAAAATTCCCGGGTTTTTCCCGGTGTTCTCCTGGCCGAAAAAATTCCCGGGTTTTTCCCGGATCTCCCGGGTCGTATACACCCTGAACCCAATAAGCCACCTTCCTAGTTGTTGACCTCCACCTCAGAGATGGCTACATTAGTACCTCCGTCCATATCAAACCTACTAACCACCAGAAATACCTCCACTTCGACAGCTGCCACCTATTCCATACCAAGAAGTCCCTTCTGTACAGCCTAGCCACCCGTGGTTGTCGCATCTGCAGTGATGAGCAGTCCTCCTCTAAATATGCCGAGGGTCTCACTGAAGCCTGCACTGACTGTAATTATCCTTCCATTCTTGTACAAAAACAAATCTCCCGAGCCTTATCTTTCCAGTCTCCTACCACCTCCCAAAGTCCCACAGTCCGGCCACAGAGGAGCATTCCCCTCGTAACTCAGTACCATCCGGGACTGGAGCAACTGAATTACATTCTCCGCCAGGGTTTCCATTACCTCTCGTCGTGCCCTGAAATGAGAAATGTCATACCCAGTATCCTTCCCACCCCTCCTACCGTGGTATTCCTCCATCCAACGAACCTACACAATATACTCTTCCAACCTTACACATCCCCTGCTCCCAATCTGGTCACTAACATCACCTATCCCATCAAAGGCAGGGCTACCTTTGAAACCAGTCATGTGATTTACAAGCTAAGCTGCAACCACTGTGCTGCACTCTATGTAGGCATGACAACCAACAAGCTGTCTGTCCGCATGAACGGCCGCCGACAAACTGTGGTCAAAAAACAAGCAGACCACCCTGCTGCTGAACATGCTGCCAAACATGATACCCCTCATCTCAATGACTGCTTCACAGCCTGTGCCATATGGATCCTTCCCACCAACACCAGCTTTTCTGAACTGTGCAGGTTGGAACTTTCCCTGCAATACATCCTATGTTCTTGTAACCCTCCTGGCCTCAACCTTCATTAGTCACTGTCCTCACCAATCCAGCCCCCTCCCTGTTCCCATTCCAGCATTACACAGCTGTCATTTCACCGCCACACCCAGTCTTTTAATTTGTTTTTATTTTCACTTCTCTCCTTTCCGCTACTTACCCCCTCCTCCCTCCGCACCTTCTATACTGCCCTCCGTCTAAACTGCAACACGTCACTGTTTGCCACTCCCACAATACTATCCCTCCCCCTCCTCGCCCCAGCCTCCTCCTTACCCCCACCCAGTCGCCACTCCCATCATGCACTAGTGCTGTTGCTCACAGTGTAGTTTCAGCTCTCTGAGACTGCAGACGTCTGTGCAAGTTGCGTTTGCTTGAGTGTGTGTGTGTGTGTGTGTGTGTGTGTGTGTGTGTGTGTGTGTGTGTGTGTGTGTGTGTATGTGTGTATGTGTATGTGAGTCCACTGCTGACAAAGGCCTTAATGGCCAAAAGCAATGAGTGTGTGAATCTTTTTATTGTGCCTACCGTGACTCAGCATCTCTGCTATATGGTGAGTAGCAACTTTCCTTCTCTGGTATTGTAAAATACTGAGTGAAGTAGACATAGATACGGCTGGGGAAATGCCAGACCACTATATAATACCTTCCAGCTGCTTCGACAAGCCTTTCAAAGTAGTAATTGGAAGTAGAGGGCTCTGGGAGAACAAATTTCAACACCGTACTTGGGACATAGTCTGGTTTGCTGGTGGTTCAAAAACAGACCACAGTGCTGGAGTCGAGGTATACTGAGTGCAGTCGAGGCTGGAGACTGCAGTCTCTCTAGGGCAGATGGCCACTGTTTTTCAAGCAGAAATATCTGCCATCAGGGTGTGTGTGAAGGAGAATTTGTGGAGGTGCTACAGAGGTCATAGCATTTTCATTTATTCAGACAGCCAAGCAGCCCTGAAAATACTCGCAGCCTATGCTATAAGATCAAAGATTGTGGCAGAATGCCACAAAGTCCTTGTGGAGCTAGGGGAAAGCAATAAGGCAAACCTATTGTGAGTCACCAGTCACTCGGGGATTAGTGGTAATGAGCAAGCTGATAGGTCAGCCAGGATAGGGGCAATGATGCTATTCATTGGACCAGAACCTGTCCCGACAATCACTGAGGCGATGACAAAACTATGAGACTGGACAAGGAGACAGCATGTAGAATATTGGGCTAGGGTCGAATAGCAAAAACACAGCAAGGTATTGATGCCAAAGCCATGCTCTAAGAGAAGTCTCTCAATCCTGGACTTGAACAGGAGAGAAATGAAACTCTTGCTTGGACTATTGACAGGCCACAAGAACTTCAAAAAACACCTACATACAAAGGGGAACCATGGACCTTGCCGTTGGTGAGAAGGTTTGCGTGCCTCAGCGATACAGATAGCCGTACTGTAGGTGAACCGCAATGGAGGGGTATCTGTTGAGAGGTCAAACAAACGTGTGGTTCCTGAAAGGGGGCAGCAGCCTTTTCAGTAGTTGATGGTGAAACAGTCTGGATGATTGACTGATCAGGCCTTGTAATATTAAACAAAACGGCCTTGCTGTGCTGGTACTGCAAACGGCTGAAAGCAATGGGAAACGAAAGCCGTAATTTTTCCCGAGGGCATTCAGCTTTACTGTATGGTTAAATGATGATGTCCTCTTGGGTAAAATATTCCAGAGGTAAAATAGTCCCCCATTCGGATATCCATACGGAGCCTACTCAGAAGGACGTTGTTATCAGGAGAAAGAAAACTGGTGTTCCTCGGATCGGAGCATGGATTGTCAGATCCCTTAATCGCGCAGGTAGATTAGAAAATTTAGAAAGGGAAATGGATAGGCTAAAGTTAGATATAGTGCGAATTAGTGATGTTCTGTGGCACGAGGAACAAGACTTCTGGTCAGGTGAATACAGGGTTATAAATACAAAATCAAATAGGGGTAATGCAGGAGTAGGTTTAATAATGAATAGGAAAATAGGAATGCAGGTACACTACTACAAACAGCATCGTGAACGAATTATTGTGGCCAAGATAGATATGAAGCCCACGCCTACTACAGTAGTACAAGTTTATATGCCAACTAGCTCTGCAGATGATGAAGAAATTGAAGAAATGTATGATGAGATAAAACATAGTAGGTGAATATGGATTGGAGTTAGGAACTGAAAGAGAAAGCATCTGGTAGAATTTTGCACAAAGCATAACTTAATCATAGCTAACACTTGGTTCAAGAATCATAAAAGAAGGTCGTATACATGGAAGAACCTTGAAGATACTAAAAGTTTTCAGATAGATTATATAATGGTAATACAGACATTTAGGAACCAGGTTTTAAATTGTAAGACATTTCCAGGGTCAGATGTGGACTCTGACCACAATCTATTGGTTATGAACTGTAGATTAAAACTGAAGAAACTGCAAAAAGGATAGAATTTAAGGAGATGTGACCTGGATAAACTGAAAGAACTAGAGGTTGTACAGAGTTTCAGGGAGAGCATAAGGGAACAATTGACAGGAATGGGGGAAATAAATACAGTAGAAGAAGAATGGGTAGCTTTGAGGAATGAAATAGTGAAGGCAGCAGAAGATCAAGTAGGTAAGAAGACGAGGGCTAGTAGAAATCCTTGGGTAACAGAAGAGATACCGAATTTAATTGATGAAAGGAGAAAATACAAAAATGCAGTAAGTGAAGCAGGCAAAAAGGAATACAAACTTCTCAAAAATGAGATCGACAGGAAGTGCAAAATGACTAAGCAGGGATGGTTACAGTACAAATGTAAGGATGTAGAGGCTTATCTCACCAGGGATAAGATAGTGCCTACAGGAAAATTAAAGAGACCTTTGGAGAAAAGAGAACCACTTGCATGAATATCAAGAGCTCAGATGGAAACCCAGTCCTAAGCAAAGAAGGGAAAGCAGAAAGGTGGAAGGCGTGTATAGAGGCTCTATACAGGGGCGATGTTCTTGAGGACAATATTATGGAAATGGAAGAGGATGTAGATGTAGATGAAGATGAAATGGGGGATATGATACTGCGTGAAGTGTTTGACAGAGCACTGAAAGACCTAAATCGAAACGAGGCCCCGGGAGGCCTTGGAATAGCCAGTCCTGACAAAACTCTACCATCTGGTGAGCAAGATGTATGAGACAGGTGAAATTCCATCAGACTTCAAGAAGAATGTAATAATTCCAATCCCAGAGAAAGCAGGTGTTGACAGATGTGAAAATTACCGAACTATCAGTTTAATAAGTCACAGCTGCAAAATACTAATGCAAATCCTTTACAGACGATTGG
Source organism: Schistocerca nitens (assembly GCF_023898315.1). Lineage (NCBI taxonomy): Eukaryota > Metazoa > Arthropoda > Insecta > Orthoptera > Acrididae > Schistocerca > Schistocerca nitens. Next base: position 109,747,585 of record NC_064623.1, read on the forward strand.
AAAAACTGGTAGAAGCTGACCTCAGGGAAGATCAGTTTGGATTCCGTAGAAATACTGGAACACGTGAGGCAATACTGACCCTACGACTTATCTTAGAAGAAAGATTAAGGAAAGGCAAACCTACGTTTCTAGCATTTGTAGACTTAGAGAAAGCATTTGACAATGTTGACTGGAAGACTCTCTTTCAAATTCTGAAGGTGGCAGGGGTAAAATACAGGGAGCGAAAGGCTATTTACAATTTGTACAGAAAGCAGATGGCAGTTATAAGAGTCGAGGGGCATGAAAGGGAAGCAGCGGTTGGGAAGGGAGTGAGACAGGGTTGTAGCCTGTCCCCGATGCTATTCAATCTGTATATTGAGCAAGCAGTAAAGGAAACAAAAGAAAAGTTCGGTGTAGGTATTAAAATCCATGGAGAAGAAATAAAAACTTTGAGGTTTGCCGATGGCATTGTAATTCTGTCAGAAACAGCAAACGACTTGGAAGAACAGTTGAACGGAATGGACAGTGTCTTGAAAGGAGGGTATAAGATGAACATCAACAAAAGCAAAACAAGGATAATGGAACGTAGTCGAATGAAGTCGGGTGATGCTGAGGAAATTAGATTAGGAAATGAGTAGTAAAGGCGTTTTGCTATTTGGGGAGCAAAATAACTGATGATGGTCGAAGTAGAGAGGATATAAAATGTAGACTGGCAATGGCAAGGAAAGCGTTTCTGAAGAAGAGAAATTTGTTAACATCAAGTATTGATTTAAGTGTTAGGAAGTCGTTTCTGAAAGTATTTGTATGGAGTGTAACCATGTATGGAAGTGAAATGTGGATGATAAATAGTTTAGACAAGAAGAGAATAGAAGCTTTCGAAATGTGGTGCTACAGAAGAATTTTAAAGATTAGATGGGTAGATCACATAACTAATGAGGAGGTATTGAATAGAATAGGAGAGAAGAGAAATTTGTGGCACAACTTGACTAGAAGAAGGGATCGGTTGTTAGGGCTTATTCTGAGGCACCAAGGGATCGCAAATTTAGTATTGGAGGGCAGCATGGAGGGTAAAAATCGTAGAGGGAGACCAAGAGATGAATACACTAAACAGATTCAGAAGGATTTAGGTTGCAGTAGGTACTGGGAGATGAAGAACCTTGCACAGGATAGAGTAGCACGGACAGCTGCGTAAAACCAGTCTCTGGACTAAAGACGATGACAACAACAACAACAACATCTGGTATGCGGTGTACGTGTAGTTTCAGCTTATGCAGTGTCACAGGGTAAGGGTTCTGTGGTCATTCCAAGGGTTCTGAGGTCTCCAAACTTTGTCTTTAGTCAGCTTTTTTTCACCAATAGAACTGTCTCTGTATAATGGGCACTTCATACCTGGAAAGTATTCAATTGTGCCACCTGGCAGTGTAAAAACTTAATAATTTTTTTTTTTTCCATAGCAAATTCTTTGTGCTTGCAAATCAAACACGGCGTTTTTTGATATGCTGTAGGTTTAGCCTAAAACTTTTGTGCATTTTTAAGTTGTGAAAAATTACGTAAAACAGGAAACACTGCAAATTCAGTAAAGTATTTCTAGTAATATTTTTACTCTTTTAAGATACAAATCGTAAGCCGGGCATTTTTGATGAATTATGATTGATAAGCAAAGTACCCAGAAAAAATGTAAAGCAGACTTTTTGTGTTAACTTTATATTACACACACTTATATTGTTGTTTATGTGTCAAAGTATTTAAATAAACTATTTTACTAACCTATAGAATTTCTTTTATACAAGCAGCATATTTCGCCATAGCGTGGAAAAGAAGGGAACCAGTGGAAAAAGCTCCTGTCAGAGCACAAAAAAATGTGAATATGTTCCTCTTTAAAAGAATGACAAAAGTGAGGAACCAGCTGCCACATGCAGACATATCTGCACTTTTCTGTACAGAAAGAAAGCAGCAAAGAGACAGTAACTGTGGAAGAGGGGGAGAGTGTGCCATTGGGAGGGGGGTGGGTGGGAGAAGAGGCAAGGAGGGAGGAGAGGGAGAGAGGGAGGAGGGGGAGGGAGGGAGGAGGGGGAGGGAGGGAGGAGGGGGAGGGAGGGAGGAGGGGGAGGGAGGGAGGAGGGGGAGGGAGGGAGGGAGGAGGGGGAGGGAGGGAGGAGGGGGGAGAGGGAGGAGGGGGGAGAGGGAGGAGGGGGGAGAGGGAAGGAGGGGGGAGAGGGAGGGAGGGAGGAGGGGGGGAAGGAAGGAGGAGGGGAATGGGAGGGAAGGGAGAGAGAAGGGTAGGGGAAGAGAAGAGGAGGAAGAGGAGAGGGGAAAAAGGGAGAGGGAGGAAGGGGGGAGAGGGGACAGGGGGAAAGGAGTGGGGAGGGAGGGAGAGAGGGACAGGGAGAGTGGGAGGGGGAGAGTGTGAGAAGGGAGGAGAGAGGGAGGGGTAAAGAGGGAGAAGGTGAGGAGATGTGGAGGAGGGACAGGGAGAGAGGAGAGAGGGGAGGGGGAGGGGGGAGGGACATGGAGAGTGGGAGGGGGAGAGTGTGAGAAGGGAGGAGAGATGGAGGGGTAAAGAGGGGAAGGTGAGGAGATGTGGAGGAGGGACAGGGGAGAGGAGGGAGGGGGAGGGGGAGGGGGAGGGGGAGGGGAAGGAGAGGGGAAGAGGAAGGAGAGGGGAAGAGGAGGGAGAGTGGGAGGGAGGGGGGGAGAGAGAGAGAGTGAAGAGAAAAGTGGCAGTGAAAGACAAAGAGAGATGGAGGGGGAGTCAAAGTCAAAGTAGATAGTTATGGCCAGTGAGAGAGAGAGAGAGAGAGAGAGAGAGAGAGAGAGAGATAGTGGCAGTGGAAGTGAAAGAGAGACGGATGGAGACAGTAGCAGTAGAGCAAAAGAGATAGGAGACAGTGGAAATAAGATAAACAGAGATGAATGGAGATCATATATACACTTAGGGGGGTCTACACCCTCCTAAACCAGTGAACTCTAACACATAAGTGTAGGGGATGGCGCATTTTAGACCAAAATTTTAAACATGTGGGTACATGAGAAAAAATAAGTTGGAGCCTCCAGAATTTCTGAGATGCCATTGTGGCAGTGGGAGGAAAAGACAAAAGGAGACAGCGTAAAGTAGAGAGATGAGACAGTAGCAGTGGGAAATACTGCAAATGCAGGAGATAGTGCAAATTAGAGATAGAAGACAGCGACAGTGGTAAAGAAAGGTGGGAGGAGCCAATGTAAGTGAAAAAGGAGACACTATCAATGTGAGTCAGAAAATCAAGTGTGAACAGTGGCAGCGAAAGAAAGGAAGCCTTCGTATCCGCCAGTCACCGGTTTGGGAGGAGGGGGTTGACTTTTGTCAATTTTTCCTCATCGCCCTATACTCACGAGTAAAAAAATTTGTCAATTGCCCCCATTCCCGAAATCCACATGTTATGGTTTCCCAGTCCAGTGGAGTATGACTTGCCTAAAAACAGAGACTAGGGTAAAAGCATTAACACTGTTCTGTGATAAAAGATTGCGAATATATTCACATTCCAAAATTTTTGGTGAGGAAAGTAGAATGTGGATTGAGGCAGCTGATTCCCATTTTTCTGTCAGAGTATTTAAAGGGGAACATATTAGCCTTTTTCGTGCTCTAACAAGAGCATCTTTCCACTGAAACTGAACTGGACTGGTAACGATGACACCATGCACTAACACCACCCAAGTGTTCAGGTGGCCGATCTACCTGCCACAGAGAATTGCACCTCTGACCATTTCCATAGCTGTAAATGATGCTTATGTACGAATCCGCACTGACATCTGATCGTGTCTTCTGAGTGCTTCAGTTTTTTGTGTGGCAGTTCATATAAAAGTAAAAGTGGTCCACTTCCTAGCTTTCAGGATTCATAGATCACCTCTAGGTCAACCAAGACAAACAAGTTGGGGATGGTTATATAGGATAAAATGCCATGCTGTAACTGGAAGGTCACTTATGATATGTGCTATCTCTAAACATGGTACTATGACATGCAGCTAAAAATTATAACTTTAGTTGTATAAAAATAATGGAAATTCCTGGATGGAGCAATATGTAAAATAAGGGAAAGGCAACCAGTCACCTATAGCGGATCAATGCTTGGAGCACATTAACACACAAACAGAGAATGACTTTCGCAATAGCTTTCAAGAACTAGCTCTTTTTTTAATGTGTGTACTATTACTGGAAAAAGACCTAATGCATAAAGCAAGTGAGAATATTATTATTATTATTATTATTATTATTATTATTATTTTATGACTGTGCCCCATGTATCAATGAGTGAGTGGTTAATTTTAGCTGTGTACCTTCTGCGGAGACTTCCTCACGACATCACCATTGACCACATCTCTACTGGGGCTCTTGGCTTTTTGCAGTGTCATCAAGACACTGCTCTGTCTATTTCTCCCTTCCAAAGTTTCTGGTCTCGATTCAGACTTGGAACGTCGTCTAGATTTACTTCCGGAAGTCACAGAAGTTTCCTGCACAGTGAGAATGTGACATCACAATACAATCCTCACAACAGTCTGCCAGCTTGTGTCCACATTCTGTATGCGATCATTGTTTTTGTAGTTCTCCCAGACATAGAGGATTCATTGTGGTATCCCCTAACACACACAGTGAACCAGGTTGTTTCGGACTAGCAAGAACTGCCGTTCTCACTCTGTTTACATGGACAAGGAGAGCAGGTGGTTTCTTTTTAATTACCGATCCAGTACTTCTAAATGCTGAACCCTTTGGAATATAGTTTTCCCATCTGGGACTTGTGAGGGTCAAGATTTCCCACACCTTTTTTGTGGACAAATATTTTGAAAATATATAAATTCGTTTACTGAGGGGAAAATCTCATGACAATTCAGAATATAAATTGAAAAAGCATTATTAGAAGAAAATCTGTTCATTTGTTCATCTAGAAAAATTTAACAGAGGTAAAAGTTTAATTATTTTGTGGGAAGATTTGGTAAGGTGCGGGTCTTGATTTGTGTGTTTTGTTATTTTCCACATGAGCTTTGTGCCACCCCAGGAAAGTTAAAGCATTAATAGCAGTACGTAGTGTCACGATGTGAGGAGTCATCAGTGGTGGCTAAGAATCTTGAGCATGAAACATGACGTCATGGAATACCAATGACCAGAAGATTAATGATTTAAATGCTGATGTAAGTGCTCTTGATTTCGGCTTTGGAAGTTTGGAGCCGGTTTAAAGGAGATGTACCTAATTGATTGATTAAGTTCAGATCATGCCTGTAAAAAAAGGCATAATAAAAGCCTTCATACAAATCAGAGCTGATGAGTTATGGCTTTGGATACAAATAGAATTCCACGACATACACAAGAAGAGTTTATCAAGGAGTTGAGGATTCACAGAATGTTTGGAGCTGAAGACCAGTGACTAGGTAATTTAAAAACTAACTGAAGCCTTGCAGATTGCATTTTGATGTCTGACATTAAACTTTCAGCAGAAAAGATGTTGAACCACTGTTTGACTGCAAACATACGACGCACTGCACTCCACACTCCATAGTGACTGAAACTGCATTGGACAAACTGTCTGCCGACAGTCACTCAAGGTCAATACATCCCGAATCACCAAGTAATAGTGGTTTAAAAAACTAGTTTCCTCTGCTCCACCCTGTATTCCCAACAGTTTAAACAGATGCCTGCAAAATGTGCACTGTGAACTCTACATATAAATCTAATTACTTTCTTTTGTGCAATGAATCCTCTCTGTCTAAGTGAGGCACTAACCCCCCCACCCCCCCCACCCCCCCCTTGCCCGCCAACATTATCACCATGGAACATCAGATCTCAACTTCCTGATTTGTGTGTTCCCAAAGTTCACTACTATTCACTTGACAAAGGAGCTAAACCTAAACATTTCAACAGGTATCAATAAGACAAAAATGCTCTCAATTCCACACAAGTTAAGTGCACAAATGGCTGATACAGTATGAGGCCTTTTTTCATATTGGAACATAAATCACAACATATACAGTATTTATTCAAAAAGTATATTCCCTGCTTTAACTTCTATGTACAACAGAATAAATACAGCAATTATTTGCTGTAATAAAGGAAATGGATGATTTCTCTTGATAATTTTTTTCTTCATTTGCATACCTTCTGTGCTGATTTTCTATTAATATCAGCATTAACTGAGTTTCTACTAGGGCTCCTGACTTTTTCCTCTGTCATCTGGTCATTGCTGCACCCTTTACTATTCTCCAGACGTGGTTCAGACTTGGAACGCCTTCGAGGTTCACTCGCTGAAGCCACAGGAGTCTCCTACACAGTGAGAAAGTTATGTCACAAATTAGTTTGTGTATCTATCTGTCTGCAAGAACTGATATAATATGTGCACTCTTTGTTGCTGTAGTCCTTTCAGACATGTAGGTTCCTTAAATTTTCCCTTAACACACTTTCACACCATAATGTTACACAATTAATAACATTTCTCAGCCTTGACCTCTGACAGTGTTAATGATGATTATGTCAACACATCTAACACTGAAACTATACACTATGGCCCTCTTTGATTTTCTTCTTGCTTACAGGAGTTGAAGTTCAGTAACCAGCCATCAATTTCTGAAGTGGTATGACACATTTCTCAAAAATGTTTGAAAACAATTGACCCTGAAGATTTCTTGATGCTGTTAAGTATAAAAAGTACAAAACATTCCTTTCAAGTTACAGAGATGGCTGTAACACCACTATTCAATATTGGTTAACTAACATTTCAATATGATAAAAAAGGAAGAATTCTAATTTTAAAAAAGGAAGTTGCTACAAGCGGAAATGGAACAGGTGCCTTTGTGGTTACGGGGTTAGAATGGTATATATGAGCTGCAGTCAGAATAATTGTTTATATAAATATATATCATAACTTTACTTACACTGTTTATAATATACATTCAAAACGGTTACACCATTCAGTGATGTACACTAGAACTCATTCTACCACATTTGCTGTCATTGAAACTGATGATATTAACCTCTGTTGTGTTAATCTTGAGTTCCATCTGTGTGTGCCAACTGTTTTTATATCCCCTACCTGTAAGGTAGCTCCACAGGAAGAAGTCTGGAGACAATAAACTGCATGAACATGAGTGCTGTAATGTTTTAAAGATGCTTCAATCCCAAAAAATTCAGTTAAAAATGAATTTTTTCATTAACACTATTCTGCAACTAATAACATACATATGCCTCAAGAAGGAAATTAACACTGTAATCTTGTCTTGAAACTCACAGCACAGCATTTTTTTTAAATAAATGAATAAATTTAGGGCCCCCATTTCTTTCCTGTGGAAGCTAAAGATAAAGAGCCACCATTACATTTACAGGCCGTAAATGAATTTAGGTCAGTGTTAAATCTTCTGTTATGAGGAATTTAATCCTTGTACAATACTCTATTTTTCTCCATTTTCAACAGCATACACACCACAACTCCTTCACACGACTGTCCATAGTCAACCGCTGACTGGAATGACTTGGAATTTTATGTAGCATCTACTAACATCTATCAACAAAAGTGGGGAAAGTCAAGAGAGTAGTGTAAAGATCCCTGGGCAAGGACGAGAACTTTTTCAAACAGCTCTCAAATACCACATCAGATAGTTACTAATCGACCAAGGGACTTGATTGTGCCTTTTTGAAATGAGATACGTGAGCATTTACTTGCATTGATTTAAGAGAATAATGGAAAACACAATTAAGATAGCTGGACATTAATCTGGACACAAAACCTACCAAACACATGAACATACCAATATGAGGGCCAAAGATAAATGAAATCATATGGGTCTGAAGTAGTGTTAAACCACACTGAAGTGGTAAGAAGTAGACTGAAGTCATGAAAATACAACTATCAAAACTGGTGCAAAAATTGGATTTGCAAAAAAAGGAGTGAACTATATGCATGTATGTATAAAACTTAAAAAGATTGCTGAATAACATCATAAAAGGAGTTCCAATGGCTGTTCAAGTTTGATGGTGACCAGTTGAGAACAAATTTATACCCGAGCCGCTGAAACACCTCACTTCAAGGTCACTCCCCAAGCTCCGTAAAGTTGACAGTATAACTGACAGACAAGAGAGCAGCGTGAGGCGCTGCACCTTCTGAACTGGTTCTGGCGTCGACACTACCACATTGCCAGCTTCCGTGTAAACATTGTATGTTAGTGCGTGAACGCCTGCTTTTGTGTTGTGTTGTGTTGTGTTGTGTTGCGTTACAACCTCAACTACAGTTTCTGTTTATTAAACAATGTCACCAAAATGATGTTGTTCAACAAGTGACATTCTGTTGTGCTGTGGAGTGCCATTAAATAGTCAGGCTTTTGGAGCTGTTCATGGGATGTGTCGATTCCTGCCGATAAAGTTTTAGAGGGTGCCTCAAAAACTCTAGGACTCAGTCAAAGAACAGTTATAAGGAAAGGGGTGCTACTTCCAAGACTTCCAAGACACTCAAGTAAATAGTGTGGAAGAAAGCCCGTGGGAGAAACAGTGCGTTTTTAAGTACTCCAGGAAAGAAAGAAAAAGCACCCTTGACCTGTTACAGATACTGATTCTTTCCAATCTGATGCATTTCGTCGGCATATATACAAATACTATAGAAGGAAAGAAAGTGAACTTTTCTCAGGGGAGAAAACATCACTTAAGATGGTGAAAGGTGGCTACACTGAGCCACAGCGCCAGAGATCGCTAGATAGCATTGTTCCGCCGCCTCCACTGGCAGTGATTATTGAGAACTCGTAGTGGGCAGTGCTTGTCGAGGACTCGTAGTAGTCAGTTCGTGTTCAGATGTGCTAGTAGAGAGTGCTTGCTGAGATGTGAGACTGAAAAGTTCTTGTTGAGATGTGGTAATAGCGAGTCGGTGTGGAGATATATTGTAATGATTAGAGTGATTTTGGTCAATATATGAAGGTAACGAAACTTGATTTATTTTTCATTATTTCCATGTTTTAAATAATGCGTCATTACAGGTTCAGTCAACAAAGCATCTGGCTTGTGTTCTTGTATTAGAGTGTAATTCTGGTTTTCTTGAGTAATTATGGTATTTTTATTTTCTTTAATTAATTCAGTATAAATGATATTTAAAATTTCTTGTGTTGTTGAAGAAGAACCGTGCCAGATGCGTACGTTGAGTCATACTTCCACACACAGAACAGTTACACTTGTGCTTTGGTTTCGTAGGTTTTATAGTTGCTGGGGACTTAATTAATTAATTGTGTTAATGAAAATTTCCATTTCATTCTTTGTTGTTGTTGCTATGCAGTCAGATTGCGTACAAAAATAGTCAGGGCCAACCGTTACGAGACTTCGTAATCGGACAAACAGCTACCAAAAATTAAAATTATTTGCATTGTATTTTAATTAAGCCCCCATGCAATGGTATTAAAAAGTATGGACTTCCATTTTAAAAAGTTAGATGGACGAAAACTGTTACTTAAAGAAGCTCACGTCGCTGCAGCTCATATCATTTTCTTAGACAAAATTGTAGGAAAGGAGATTCACTCAGTCATATATTTAGATGAAACCTGGGTCAACACTTGAGAATCAGTTGAGAAATGCTGGACAGATGGTACTCCAAATAGCAGCAGTCATCAGCCAACAGGAAGAAGATCCCAATTAATTGTGGCCCATGCAGGGTCTTCAAACAGCTTTGTGCCTGAAGGACTTTTAGTTTTTCGATCGAGAAAAATCAGCGACTATCATGAGGATATGGACCACCCACAGTTTCTACAGTGGTTTAAAAATTTGTTGCTCCAGTTTAATGTTCTGACAGAGTTTGTGATGGAAAATGATAAAACTCCCACCACCAGTGACCATCTGTAAAAAAAACTATGCTGCAATGGTTGCAGGCAAGAGACACTGCTGCAGACATGAGCATGACAAAGCTGCTGTTACACTCACTTGTAAAACAAAATAAGCCTGTGATGCCTAAATACATTGTAGATGAAATTGCAAGCAAACATGGTGACTTGGTAATTAGGCTACCACCTTATCACTGTCATTTCAATCCAATTGAATTGGTTTGGAGTGAAGTCAAGGCGTACATTAGAAGTAACAACAACACTTTTACAGTAACAGAAGTGGAAAGACTGCGACGTGAAGGTCTTGCTTCTGTAGACGCTACCTCCTGGAGAAGAAAGTAGACCATGTTGTTGACCTCATAAGAGAAGCACAGACTATAGATGGCATTATACATGAAAATGAATAATTAATGATTTCTGTGTCTGTATATGTGTGGATGGATATGTGTGTGTGTGCGCGAGTGTATACCCGTCCTTTTTTCCCCCTAAGGTAAGTCTTTCCGCTCCCGGGATTCGAATGACTCCTTACCCTCTCCTTTAAAACCCACATTCTTTCGTCTTTCCCTCTCCTTCCCTCTTTCCTGACGAAGCAACCATTGGTTGCGAAAGCTAGAATTTTGTGTTTATATTTGTGTTTGTTTGTGTGTCTATTGACGTGCCAGCGCTTTCGTTTGGTAAGTCACATCATCTTTGTTTTTAGATATAATTAATGATTTCTGTTGATGGTGGTGGTGGTGGTGACAATGAAGACAATGGTTTTGGCACTGATTCCAATGATAATGAAGGAGAATTGGATGGAATTGCGCCACTGACATCATAAATTGATGAACGTAAATGTATACAGAATTAATTCTCTCTCTCTGCAATTGGGTAGGCTATGCATGTTTTGCTTTATTTCTTTCTATGAGTGTGGATAGTATGTTCTTTGGTATGCTTAGGTTTACATTATTATACGACATTTTGCATGCAGCTATTATGGTAACAACTTGGTACGATTTTTCATAGATACTGTCATTAACTTCAGGTGTTTTTATTTCCCCATTTCATATACTATCAAATGCTTACTCTCATTCTCTCCATTGGTAGAAAAAATGTACTTTGTTGCACTTACGTAAAACGTTGATTGCAGCTTACATTTACAAAATGCACTTCGGGGTTGTGGGCGTGTTTGGTGGCAGCTATTGCAACCAATCCATTTTCATAAGATTATGATGGGCCACACCGGGATTGAAGGGGAAAGTACAACTACAACTGTGATGGAACAATTCCAGATCTAAGAACTGGGCACAAAAGAAGAATTGAGGGAAGGTACACAGAATAGGTTGCCTAGATAATAACTACAATTAGTATAAGAACAGTTTAACATTCTTAACACTCTGCCGTCCAGAGACACCAGAGTGGTGTCGTGCGCGAAATAGTGGTCACCAGCTGGCAACACCACAGCGATGTCATGTGCATAGTATCGTTCAGCAGCCGGCGACACCACAGTGGTGTCGTGAGCACAGTATCACGCATTGGCCGGTGACAGTGCTTCAGTATCTTTTCCACTCTGTTGGTGTTTTGTTTAGGTAACAATAGGTTACACATGTCAACAAGTTTTTTGTTTTTATAAATACTTGTGCCCTTTCATCATGGCAGACAAAAGAGACGATACGATTATTTATGACGAATGCACAGACGTCTTGTCTGACGTTCCGGACGACTTGGCCGATTGGGAAGAAGACATTAGACATCAAAAAAATGGAAGTGAAGCAGAATCATCGGAAGATAGTGAAATACATCCAAGAAGAATTCGGCAAACGTTACAGTTCCCAACTGATTCGGATGAATCAGACAAGGAAGACAGTGAACAGTGGTCAGGCTTTGATTTACCAAGGACCAATAATAAATTTGAAGGATCTCCGGGTCCAAACATATTTCCCAAAGATACACACAGCGTCGAGGATATCATAGAACTATATATTGGGAATAATCTATTTGAATATATTAGCAACAAAACCAACAAGTAATACAGTCAAAATTGCAATAGAAGGAAACGGGATTTTAAAAAAAATGCCAAATTTGTCGATGTTATGGGACCCAAACTTAGAAAATGGCTTGGGCTTGCTATCCTTATGGCACTGTAAAAAAAAAAGGATTGATGATTATTGGTCATTGAATCCATTGATAGACTCACCGATATTTTGCAAAACAATGTTCCACAACCGATTCAGACAAATATCATCATTTTTACATTTTTCTGACAACACCAATAAACTGGATAATGCTGACCAGCTTTCCAAAGTGCACTTCATAACTGAATATTTTTTCCAAAAAGTTTAAGTAAACAAATATTTGAAACAAACAAATTTTATATTTATTTACATATGTATATCTTCAAAATTTCATGAAAGTAGCGGAACAGGGTTGAGAATTTATGAAAGCTAACCATGAGTTTAGTAAAACTTAACAATTTATAATCTCCCGATAATGAGCATGGCAGGATGCGGATATTAATAATGCTCTCAGTGATAAGAAATGTGCAAGACAAGACTTGTCTCAAGCAAGAATATCAGAGTATGCAAGTGAACTAGAGAGAAACTGTCAGTTTATAGGCCAAAAATATTACAAGTCAAACAGTTGGTTGTAGCTGAGCTGAGAAGCAGAAAGTAAAGAATACCTGGTTAACAGAATAACTAAATGGGAATGAGAATATGTTGTGGCATCATGAAGAACAAAAGAATGGCAGATGAATCTACCCAATTGGTAGAACTTTCCAGTGGTGAAAGGTGACAATCCCTAAACGTTACAGCAATTCCAACAGTTTTTGATACTTTATTGAACTGTAATGGAATAACACTCTTGATGATGACATTGCATGTTTCTGGTCGAGTATAGATAGATAGCTTGATACAGTTGGAAGAAGTGGAAGTGAAAATACAATGGTTCTGCCAAATAAGATGAATTCAGTGTAGAAATGGACTTTTAAAGATTGTACAGAATACTAAACATAATTACGAAAGAAAATACAATCCATAACGAACAGAAGCAAGTACAATAGAATCCCAGTATTTAAAAAGGGTGACAAGAAGAAATGCACCACCTACAAAAGTGCAATTTTATAATCACATAGGCTAAAAATCTCCAAGTCCATCCAACAGGAAAAGAATACGAAAAACAGTTGAATTTATACACAAAGACCAGAAATGTAGTTTCAGACATCAAAGATCAACTATTGAAATCATTTCTGTCATAATAATGGTCTATTGTAAGGAGTTGGAATAATATTAAACATTTGTAACTGTTCCATAGACACCAAGAAAAACTATAACCACATACCAAGCACGCACATATGTGAATTAATGGTATGCTTTTGGCTGGGTGCCATTTTTCTGGTTGGAGGGTTCCTATATCTTGAGACTGGGCCAACACAACACAGGTAGCAATTCGTGGTTGCTTCTCCTCCTTAGACATTGCTCATTTTGAAAAAGACACCCACTCAATCTGTTGACTTGCGTACCAATTTTTTGCAAGCGAATAATAGGTGCAACTACATGCAGTTAAAACCCTGAAAGAGAACATGAGTTAACTGCTCCAGCCCAAAGAAGTACTGAGTCATGAGAGGGCATTCCTTTGTAGCCGGTCAGTGGGTATGTGGAGGTGTGTTGCTGCTAAGATACACCTCTGTTCAACTACAAAGGACTGCCGTCTGTCACATGGTACCACCCAGGAAAGCAGCAACTGAATCACATTCTCCACTAGGGTTTCGACTACCTCTCATCGTGTCTCTAAATGGGAAATAGCACACTATCTTCCATGTCTCTCCCACAGAGAGACTCTGCCATCCACTGTGCTGTACTCTTATCCTTCACTATTGCACAACTGCTCCCAACCCCTCGGCTCATAGCTCATATCCTTGTAATGGACCTACATGCAAGACTTGTTCCACACATCCTGTCAACACCACCTACACCAGTCCTGTTGCAGGCATCTCCCGCCCCATCAAAGGCAGTGCCCCCTTTCAAAGCAGCCATGCAGCCTCCCAACTTTGCTACAGTCACTGTGTGCCATTCTATGCTGGCACAATCAGTAACAAGAGGTAACAGCACGAACAGCCACCACAAAACTGTGACCGAGAGGGTGACAGCCAACAGTTCCTGAGTGTGCAGCCCGACACGATGCACTCGGCTTCTACAACTGCTTTACGTTCTGTGCCGTCTGGATGCTTCCCATTGACACCAGATTTCTGAATTGTACAGGTGGGAATTCTCCCTATAACATACCCTTCCTTCCTGTAACCCTTCAGGCCTCAACTTTCACTAGTCTGTATCCCCCACCTGCCTCTGTTCCCATACCTGCTACCACTCCAACTTCACACATGACTTCCGTCCACCGGCACACCTGTGCTGCACTGTTCTTTGTCCTTCTGAGCTTCTCTTTTCACCCCTCGCTCCCACACACACACGCTCCCTCCTGCGTGTGTGCCAGCACACCCTCCAAATGCTGCATCTAACAGGCCCTATCCTGTCCACGACACACCCCTGCACACTCCCATATGCTGCATTACAGCACCTTTTCCCACCCATATCTGCTATTCATCTCCCTACTCTCCTCACACCTCTTTTACTGCCCCATTAGAGACTGCTATCACAGTCAGGCCTCAGCACCCTGAGGTTTCAAATGTGCCTGTCTGCCTCTTAAAGCCTTCTCTATGAGGTGAGTATCCTACTTTATATTATTATTATTCCATCCCAGATTTTATATGTAATTACTTTCTTTTGAGCAATGAATCTTTTTTGTTTAAAGTTACCCCACAAAATTATCTCTTAGGATGTCAGCAATGAAAATGTGAAAAATACGCTAACTTACTAACTTCTATGTACCTAAAGTTTGAAATCATTTCCATGGCAAAAGTATCATAGCTTAAATGTTCCAGCAGTGGTCAATGAGAAGAAAATTGATCTCATTTGTAAATGTATTAAGTGCACAGGTGGTTATAGTGATACAGCATTACAAACGAACAAATTAATAAATAATAAACAAAAAATAATAAAAATACATTATCTGCTTTAACACCTATGTATTACAACAGAGTAAATGCTATTACATGCTATCATAAAGATACTGGATGATTTCTTTGAGACTTTTACTTTATTTGCATACCTTCTGTGTTGGCGTCCTATTAACATTGGCATTAAACGAGTTTCCACTAGCACTACTGGTTTTGTCCTCTGTCCTCAGGCCACTGCTGCTCCTTTTTCTCTTTTCCACGACTTTTGCTCTCGGTTCAGACTTGGAACGTCTTCGAGATTCCCTCACTGAAGTCACAGGAGTCTCCTGCACAATGAGAAAATGATGTTACAAATCACTTAGCCTATCAGCCTGCAAGAATTGGTATGCCGTGTTTGTTCTTTGCTTCAGTAATTCTTCCAGACACATATGGTTTCCCTTAATATACTTTCATCAAATAATGTTACACCATACCCCTTAACATAGAACCCCAAGATACCTCGTATTTCTTATTTTGAAAGAAACTTAAAATTCCAAGTATGCTTGGACAACTTAAGAACAGACCTCTGAAAAACCAAAACCTCACCTACACACGTTTTATCACTGATAGTTAAGTGTTCGGTCACTAGTAAGTATCTGGTACTACACTTGTAGCCTGACTATCATAATTTGGTTGAGATGGTTGCCACTAGATATCTTCTGAAATGTGTGCAGCTTGTTATTTGGGTAATGCAAAAAAAGAGAGAGAGAGAGAGAGAGAAGAAGAAGAAAGAAAGAAAGGGTAGCTCACTAGCAGTAGGAGGTAAATACACCCATTGTGCTTCAGCCAGCTCTTCTGAACTCTTCCGCTGTGAAACTCATGATCACACTTCATAGCTACACAGAAACTAAAAAATAACTTCAATTTCAGGATATTTTAGTCCAACTCTAGTGCACAAGTATCCTTGGGAATTTATAAAACTGACTGAAGATTTCTGTATGCTGGTAAGTATAAAACATTTCTACCAGTTAACAGAGCAATTCAATGTTTTGTTTGCTAAAATTATATTTAATAATAACTGTAGAATTCAAATAACAATATTACAAAAAGAAGTTGCTACTAGCAACAATATGACAGGTGACTTAGCGGTTACAAGACTAGAACACTATGTTCTAAGATACAGCCAGAACTGTTAAAATGCTTTAAATGTTTCATACTTAAACACACTGCTTGACAACCCTCAGAATCTTCATTGTCAATTTCTTCAAGTGTTTTGAGAAGTGTTTCACACTACTATAGGAAACTGATGTCTGGAAAGTAGCTTCAAATGCTTTAAGTGTGAAAAAAGTAGAAGAGTGATAGTCAGCGAAATCCCTTTGTTAGATTTTGTATTCACATACACTGGATTTGCCAACTCACAAAGCAAACAGTCAGTCATCTTTCAACTAACCTGTACCTCACGCTGTGCAACAGATCAAACTACATACTCACAAAAGCACTCAATGTATATAACCTACCACTTCCACCAACCTATAACAAAATGCACTTTTAACTGCACGGATAACAAAGACAACACTGTACAACAGTTTAAAAATTGTAGTATATTGTTTTCACATTCACAGTGCTGCTACATCAATTTTATTTTCACAGGGGCATGAGCCACAACAGATGCCTCTCTTTAATTCTGAAATAGCACGAGTCGGTGACTGAACACAAACTGACAGCCTGATAACCCCTTATTAGTCAGTTTGTGCAGTTACAACTGAAGTATCTGAAGCAACGGCAAACTCAAAATCATGAAATTATAGAGTGATGCCGCTTTTAAAAACACACGATCCAACTGCACTTAAGTCACCGTGATTCATGATGGTCCAGTAGACATTAAAAATGGCAGGACATGGTTCTTAATTAAGTGTGTGATCACCTTGGATGGCAATGCATCCTCTACAAAATGCTTCCACGCTGGCAACAAGGATGGTAAGGAGTTCCTGCGGTAGGGCATTCCATTCCAGCGATAGGCAGTTCGATGATCACGGCCACGTGGATGTGCTGCAATACATCTCCCCAACAAAGCCTACACGTGCTTGAAGGGATTTAATTAGGGGGAATAAACAACCCAGCCCATTCGCAAAATTTATTCCTGTTCCGAGAGCTTCTCCACCTCCACTGTTCGATGCGTCTGTGGACTGTCATCCGTAAAAGTAAAGTCAGGGCTGAATGCACCCCTAAAAAGACACATGTGGGGAACTGGTACAGTTTCACAATAATTCTGACCAGTGAATGTACCACGTACAGACATTTGGAGCTCAGTACACCAATGCAAGATTATTCCTCCCCATACAATTACACCTGTACCACGAAAACAATCACGTTTGACAATGCTCGATGTAATCTCGTACGGCGAGAAGTGGGAACACACAGTCCACCAAGGAATGTCCGGCGGACCATCACAAAGCTTGGTGACTTCAGTGTAATTATTGATTTGGAATTAAAATGATATTTCTGTTTGTCTCACTACGTATTTTTTTAATTACTTTCTGTACTATATTGAAGCAGTTCTATCTATCTAAGGTACAAGTGTCATTGAGCTATGTTATTTGGCAGTGACACATCATGGTCAAGTTACTTTGGTCCTTAAGTTTTGCACACCAATGTACATACATATTATTTCATAAAGTTCAGTAATGTATACACAAATTTATTTTATCATGTTTAATGCCAGTTTGCAGAATATGTTGACACTAATGCTGTTAATCTCCACTGTTTGTTAATTCTTTAGTTCCACCAGTGTGTGCTGTCTGTTTTTATAGACCATTCCTCCGAAAAATATATGGTCCTGTGACAGATTCACAAACGGGAATGGGGAACTTGAAAAACCAAGCAAAAAGCACAGCCTGACATTATAAAAAGAATAAGAAGAAGAAGGATGACCTGGGCTGGAAATGTAGCAAGGACGAATGAAGGGAGGATACCCCACGGTGTGTTTCTGGGAGCTGTAGCTGGAAGGAGGTACAGGGGACGACCGTGGACAAGATGGAAGGACAATATTGACAAGGACACTGAGGACGTGGGACTAGGGGTGGACAAGTGGTCGCAGGAGGCTCGCAACTGGAAACAATGGAGGAGGAGTGTGGAGCAGGCATATGGTCACTAAGACCCAGGCCACAGATAAGTCAAAGTCAAAAAAATTCCTATAAAGCAGCCACACAGGAAGAAGTCTACAGATGTTAAATTGTGAGAACGTGATCACCATACTTAGTTTGATTGCCAAAATATTTGCTTCAGAGATGAACTGTTTCATTATATGTGTGATGATTAGCACCACCCTGCAACTCACAATGTACATCTGTCTCAAGAAGGAACATCAACTGTGTAATGTCATCTCGGTCTACAACACAGTTTACTGCCTTCGTAGAGAAAATACGGCACCAGTAATTGATGACACAATATGGCACACCACACTCCAATTTTCTGACAGTGCAGCATGTTATCGTGAAAGGCATGTTGAGCTTGTCAAATACTTGTGTCCTGGCTATTCTCATATGTACTAAGGTGAAACCATATCTCCTCAGTGAAGAAACCCGGTCCAGTTCTGTAATTCCAAGGATGTCGACAAAGGACCAAAACCACGTACAGTACACTAAGAAGGTGAATGCAGCATCACACCCCTTGCCACAGCCAATGTAGTGTCAGCCAAAATGGTCAGTCTCCCAGTAGGAAACGGGTGATTAATTTCATTACTCTCAAATTTTGCAACACTGCAGTATCTGGATATTTCCCGTGACAAAATACTGTTCCTTCACAAAATCTCATCACTTTTGGAAAAAACAGTAAGTTTACCAAGCAATTAACTGTGCAAATCCATGTGCTACAATGGTATCTTCTAATACTTCTTGTGCTATCTTGCAATGGGTAAGCAAATTATTGCAATAAAAATCCTATTTAGAGACACATTTATTTTCACGTGCATGGCTTTTTGATTGCACAACGGAAGTGCAATAAATATTTTCTGTTCTACCTCACTTTGGGCACACAGTACGGAACACATCACAACATTATTACTCCAATGAGACAAACCCAAAGTATGCTGTCAACAGGTTCCACCTACCAATGAGAGGAAGAGAGGGGTGGGGGATGGGGGGGAACTAGGATTGAGGTAGGCAGATTAAACCCTTGCTATCACTGCCATTACGGAGCACAGACCATCACTGGGTAACAAAAGAATAGGAACTTGGTTGTGCCCTTTTGAAATGAGCCACCCCAACATACATACATGTGACTTTCCTGGATCCCAGTACCAATTGCCGAGCGCCTATCTGGCAGCTTCCGGGGGAAGCAAAAATTTGATTTTCAATATTTAATGTAATTATTGACTGACTTTAAAAATGAAATGCTGTCAAAATCTACTCATTAAAAGGTATAATCATACATTAAAAGTTTAACGCAATAAGACAAGTATCACAATTGCAGACTGTGTGTGTGTGTGTGTGTGTGTGTGTGTGTGTGTGTGTGTGTGTGTGAGTGAGTGAGTGAGTGAGCGCGAGCGGACTCGCATCTTGAGATAGTGTATCACATGGCACTCAAACATGTGGGACTTCATTCTTCTAGTATTTGAATACGAGAGCACTTACTGACTTCCGGCATTCTTTACACATAATTTCACACCTTCACAAAACTTTTTCTTGCTGAGAACCCCAACAAAATGATGAAAGGAAAAAAAATTTTAACACTTACTAAATTTTTACTGTTCGTGCAGCAAAACTTCAGCATCGTACATGATGTTTTAATTTACTACTTCTTTACTAACAACACTATTTGCAACACAGTTTACGGACATTATCAACATACACCACTGAATGTACCTGCAAAGTTATATCACTGCATGAGAGACAGTTCAGGAGATATGACATCATAAACTGAAACGCAAATTACCCACGCTATATTCACCCAGTATTTCACAATGAGAGCACTTAGTGATTTCTAACAAACTTTCAGCATAATTTCAAACCTTTTCTAAGCTTCTCCTTGCTTACATCTGTAACGTTAAATACTTAACACATTAACTCATGTGCAAAGTAATCTGTTTTATGCTCGGAAGGAGTTTCAGTCTTCAAAGATCCTGGAGTTTACTTGTGTGGTAACTAGTTGTGTTTAAAATCAATAATTAATATACACTACTGGCCATTAAAATTGCTACACCACGAAGATGACATGCTACAGACGCGAAATTTAGCCGACAGGAAATAGATGCTGTGATATGCAAATGATTAGCTTTTCAGAGCATTCACACAAGGTTGGCGTCGGTGGCGACACCTACAACGTGCTGACATGAGGAAAGTTTCCAACTGATTTCTCATACACAAACAGCAGTTGACCTGGCGTTGCCTGGTGAAACTTTGTTGTGATGCCTCGTGTAAGGAGGAGAAATGCATACCATCACATTTCTGACTTTCGTAAAGGTCGAATTGAAGCCTATCGTAATTGTGGTTTATCATATCGCGACATTGCTGCTCGCATTCGTCGAGATCCAACAATGACAGTTAGCAGAATATGGAATCGGTGCGTTCAGGAGCATAATACGGAATGCCGTGCTGGATCCCAATGGCCTCGTATCACTAGCAGTCAAGATGACAGGCATCTTATCCACATGGCTGTAACGGATCGTGCAGCCACATCTCGATCACTGAGTCAACAGATGGGAACGTTTGCAAGACAACAACCATCTGCACAAACAGTTCGACGATGTTTGCAGCAGCATGGACTATCAGCTCGGAGACCATGGCTGCGGTTACCCTTGATGCTGCATCACAGACAGGAGCGCCTGTGATGTTGTACTCGACAACGAACCTGGGTGCATAAATGGCATAACGTCATTTTTTCGGATGAATCCAGGTTCTATTTACAGCATCATGATGGTCGCATCCGTGTTTGGCACATTGTGGCGAACGCACATTGGAAGCATGTATTTGTCATCGCCATACTGGTGTTATCACCCAGCGTGATGGTATGGGGTGCCATTGGTTACACGTCTCGGTCACCTCTTGTTCGCATTGACGGCACTTTGAACAGTGGATGTTACATTTCAGATGTATTATGACCAGTGGCTCTACCCTTCATTCGATCCCTGCCAAACCCTACATTTCAGCAGGATAATGCACAACCGCATGTTGCAGGTCCTGTAAGGGCCTTTATGGATAAAGAAAATGTTCGACTGCTGCCCTGGCCAGCACATTCTCCAGATCTCTCACCAATTGAAAACGTCTGGTCAATGGTGGCCGAGCAACTGGCTCGTCACAATACGCCAGTCACTACTCTTGATGAACTGTGGTATTGTGTTGAAGCTGCATGGGCAGCTGTACCTGTACACGCCATCCAAGCTCTTTTTGACTCAATGCCCAGGCGTATCAAGGCCGTTATTACGGCCAGAGGTCGTTCTTCTAGGTACTGATTTCTCAGGATCTACGCACCCAAACTGCGTGAAAATGTAATCACATGTCAGTTCTAGTATAATATATTTGTCCAATGAATACCTGTTTATCATCTGCATTTCTTCTTGGTGTAGCAATTTTAATGGCCAGTAGTGTACTATTTTACTGCATGATATTGTGCTGTGCGGTAAGGGTAGGTCATTAAAGTTGACATTACCTTCAGTTTGCAATTTAAAAGAAATATTTCAGTAAATAGTGGCTCACAATGGAAGCTAAATTTAGAGGTTTTCTTAAATCAGTATTAAGCCACATTAAAGGCATGGGTGGAAAACATCAGACAAAATGTGCCAGAGACTTGTGGTACGTAAGTGGGTGTGGGACGATAAAAGTTAACTACGTATAAATGCTACTTCCTGTTTCATGACAAATGGCATGTTCTCAAAATGGGAGTAACATTACATATTACTTAGCTCGCTCTTGGTGTCTACCGCTAGGTATCCACAAAAAAGGAAATAATTCTTTTGTTGACCCTTTTCAAATAAAGTAAAAAACAATGTTGATGTTAGTAAAGAGAAAACATGTGCTCTCACCTCTAAATGTACAAGTCCAAAAGTGATTATTATAACATGCATCTTTTTTTTTTTTTTTTTTTACAGAGTGCATTCCATAAGTAAAACGACCAATTTTTTTCTGACGCAACAGAACACCACAGCGTGTTGTAACCGGCTGGGCTAAGTGGAAGGGGGGTGTTAGCTTCAAAACGCTCTTTGTCTCATTCCGCTGCGAGCTGCCGGAGAGTCTGGATGTGCGTTTCCGTCAACCCCGTTTTGAGTTTATGTAACACGGCACAATGGATCATTCTGTAGAGCAATGGAACGCTATCAAATTTTGCATTAAACTTGGGAAGTCCGCCACCGAAACATTTCCATTACTTCAGCATGACTTTGGGACTGACTGCTTGTCCAAATCACAAGTTTTCCGATGGTGCAAGTTGTTCATGGAGGGCCGAGAGGAGATCACCGCCGAACCTCGCAGTGGACAGCCATCAACCGCACGAGTCGACGAAAATACGAAGCGTGTGTGTGATTGTTTGAACTCTGACAGACGGCTGAGCCTTCAATTGACAGCACAAACTCCAAACATGTCAGAAACAACCATTTTCCGCAATGTGACCAAACATGAGAAAGGTGTGTGCCAAACTCATCCAAAAAGTGTTGACCGACGAACACAAGCACATGCAAGTGCTTTGGTGCTGAGAAATGTTGGACGTGTGAAAATGATCCTCATTTCTTAAACTCAGTTAACATTGGT
The DNA here is from genome assembly GCF_023898315.1 of Schistocerca nitens. Lineage (NCBI taxonomy): Eukaryota > Metazoa > Arthropoda > Insecta > Orthoptera > Acrididae > Schistocerca > Schistocerca nitens. The sequence goes on from NC_064623.1 coordinate 109,770,082, forward strand.
GACGAGTCGTGGATTTTTGAGTACGACCCTGAGACAAAAAGGCAGAGTTCAGAGTGGCACACCCCATCGTCACCCTGTCCCAAGAAGGCTCGCACAAGCAAGTCCAGGATCAAAACCATGCTCATTGTCTTCTTTGACGTCACAGGCATTTTCCACCACGAAATTGTACCTACAGGGACTACAGTGAAATCAGCTTTCTACTTGGAAGTGCTCAAAAGACTGAAAAGGAGGGTCTCGTACTGCCGAAATGACATCAAGGACATGTGGAAAGTTCATCACAACAACGCGCCGAGTCACAGCGCCTTCACTGTCAACGACTTCCTGGCCTGGTTCCCCAGCCTCCCTACAGTCCTGACCTGGCTTGCGCTGACTTTTTTTTGTTTCAATGGTTAAAAGGAGTCATGAAAGGAAAACATTGAGACACGATTGAAAGCATCCAGGCGCATGTTACATCAGCTCTACAGGACAATCCGGAAAAGGCATTCCAGGATGCCTTCCAGGCATGGAAACACCACCTCCAAAAGTGTATCGACAAAGAGGATGCTATTTTGAAAATTTTTGATTATTTGTATGAATGTTGATGATGATGATGATGATGATGATGATGATGATGATGATGATGTCCCATATTCCTGGACAGAGCGTAGGGGAACGATACGGGAGATCCGCACCGCCGTACTAGGCAAGGTCCTAGTGGAGGTGATTTGCCATTGCCTTCCTCCGACATTTTGTATGAATAATGAATATATCAATAAATGATTTTTTATGAATTTGGTCATATTATGGAATGCACTGTGTATGTGACTGCAATACGACTCACAACATATAGTGACTTTCCTGCCTTAATCTATGTCCTGCACAAGGAATGGTATTATGCACAGTATGTAAGATAAGGGAATGTTTTTAGCTCTATTTGTGTACCTTCTGTGCTGACTTCCTACTATCATCAGCAATGACTGATTTTGTACTAGGGCTCTTAACTTTGCCCTCCGTCCTAAGGCGACTGCTGCTCCTCTTTCGCTTCCCCAGGCCTTCCGGTCTCGGTACAGACATGGAACGTCTTCGAGATTCCCTTGGCGAAGTCACAGGAGGTTCCTGTGCAGTGAAAATGTTATCTCAAAAATCAAGTGTTATACTAGCCTGTCTGTATGTGCTATTACATTGTGTGTGCTATTTACTACTGTAGTTTTTGCAAACAAACAGGCTTAACTATATTTTCCCTAACTTATACTAAAAAAGTCTTACCAGCTCCAGCTTGGCATTTGACTCTACTCTGTAGCAGCATTTGTCATTTCACAATTAACTGCTACGAAATAGCATTCATTTGCTAGCTGTTATCTAATAAGTAAACAATCCTGTGGTATTAAAACACTAGTGTTCATGTTGACTTGTACATGTGCAATGCAAATATTAATATATACACTTACCCTTTCTCAAGATTTGGAACAATATGTAACTCTCAATTTGTACAGGGCTTAGACAAAACAATTATGTGGTTGTGGTCTCCAGTCCAAAGATTGGTTTGATGCAGCTCTCCATGCTGGTCTATCCTGTGCAAGCCTCTTTACCAGCATAACTACTGAAACCTACATCCATTCAAACCTGCTTATTATACTCAAGCCTTGATCTATCTCTACAATTTCTACCCTCACAAACTTACTTCCATTACATAATTGACAATACCTTGATGCACCATCCATCAAATAGGGTGTGGAGCCACTTTTGGCCGTCAGGAAGACAATACACACAATCCCAGAACAGTTTTCACGATGGCATTTTAAGATTTTTCACAAATTAACTGCTCCAAGTTCACAAAGGGATTATCCTTCTTTATCACCACCACCACCACCACCACCAATCTTTTGACTGGTTGGCAGTTCTCCACCTGGTTCTATCAGAAGCTCATTTCTGTATAATTAGAAATGCCTACATCAAGTACATCTTGTTTTAAAAATGCCAATTGTGGTCTTCCTCAACCTATCTCTCCTTGGAAACCTGTTTCAAACTGGCAAGGAACTGACTATGTCATGTTATGTGACCACTCCACCAGTGTCGTCTTCATTCTATTGTTCCCTAAATGATCTTTCTATCCCAATTCTTTTTAGGACTTACTTGTTTGTGGTGTCATCTGTTCATTTTATCTTCAACAGGTGTCTTCAGCAACCACACTTCAAATGTTTAAAGACAATTACTTTCATTTTTTCCTTATGTCCACGTTTCGCAGCCATACAGTGCTACACTCCAAATGCAGCTGCAAAGCACTATTTTTCTTGCTTCAGTATTTACATTGTCTGAACAAAGCATTTTTCTCTTATTTAAGAATATTACTTTTGCTTCTCTAATTCTCTGATTTGTATCATCTTCGTTTCTTCTCTCTTCGGTTCTCTTACTTCCCAGGTATGTGTACAGTTTTATTTTCTTTTATTTTATTCCCTCTGATTTTGATGTTACACGAGAACAAAATTAAAGTATCTCGGTTTTACAGTCTTTAGAGATGGTCAATTTACAGACGGGATTGACGCAAGGACGCAGGCAGCCTGGATGAGGTGCCGAATGACAACAGGAGTCATATTCAATCATCAGATGAAGGTTTGTCTGAAGTCGGAGATCTACCAGATTGTCATCCACCCCATCATTCTCTACAGCACTGAATGTTTGTCAGCAATGGAAAAGGCAGAACAGCAAATGGGGGCCATGGAGATGAAGATGCTTAGATAGGTGGTATCACTCAACTGGATCATGTTTTGAATGATTCTATCAGGAAACACTTTGAGGTCACACCAATTCAGTAGAAAATGCAAGAAAGTCATCTGCGATGGTTTGGACACTTGCTGTGCAATGCATCAAACAAAGGCAGTCATGGAAAAAAAGATCCAATGGGCGACCAAGACGGCAATGGGCCAACACACTGCACAATGACCTGACGGCTGTAAATCCTCACCCAGACATGGCCCACAATCAAACGAAATCGAGACAGCATTCCACTCGGCGGATCCTGCCATCAGGCGACTCACTTATTGCAAGTTCAATATGGATGTTGATCCAGAGGCAGCAACGTTAACCACTAGACCACGAGCTGTGGACTGCTTGTGGTCAGAAAAGATAAACATTTTTACATCATACTGGGCTTTGGTACATTTAAAATTAACAAATATATTGTCTAAGCACACTTGTTCCCTAGTAAGTTTATAGCCAACACACTGTAGATTGAACTGTGGTTGTAGGTTTTTCAAATCATTAACACTGTGCTTGTCAGTTGACATGTCAAAATCGGAATTAAGATAAACAGCTATTATAATGTCCTAGTTGGTAAATCTTTTCTCAGTGAGTGCAAATAAAAGGGTGTTCAATTTTTCTAAGAACACACTGTTAATACCATTGGGAGACCTGTATAATGATACTACTATTAGCCTCTTACTACTTATGACTACCAGTGGCTTCAAAATTCAGTTCTTCGCATAAATAATTTAGATCTTAGTTACCAATGGTGCAACCGAATGATCTGCCAGCATAAATTGCTACACCACCCCTCTTGTGAACTCTTCTGCAGTAACTGTTCGATAAACTATAATTTTCGATCTTATAAACTGGAATTTCATCTTCAGTGACCCAATGTTCACCTAAGCACAATAAGTCAAATTTATTCTCTGATGAGAAGTCATTCAATACTAACTCCTTGTCGTTCAAACCTTGGATATTTAAAAAACCAATTTTCAGGTTTATATTCTGCTCTCCCTCCGTTTTTAGATTATACTTATTATTATTATTATTATTTCTTTACTTTCTCAGACGTTAAGTCTGGTTAAAAATGGAAAGTGACATGGACCTTGATCAAGCGTCACTTCCTTTTAACTGTACGGTATATGTTATATTGCATTTAGGAACTTTCGGGTAATTGAACATGTATCAATAATTACGGATTTCTGTAGCTGTATTGCATTGATGTACTGGTGGATATTGTGTGGTATGACTCCTGTAGTAGATAGTATAATTGGTATAATGTCAACTTTATCCTGATGCCACATCTCCTTGACTTCCTCAGCCAGTTGGATGTATTTTTCAATTTTTTCTCCCGTTTTCTTTTGTATATTTGTTGTATTGGGTATGGCTATTTCGATTAGTTGTGTTAATTTCTTCTTTTTATTGGTGAGTATGATGTCAGGTTTGTTATGTGGTGGTGTTTTATCTGTTATAATGGTTCTGTTCCAGTATAATTTGTATTCATCATTCTCTAGTACATTTTATGGTGCATACTTGTATGTGGGAACGTGTTGTTTTATAAGTTTATGTTGTAAGGCAAGCTGTTGATGTATTATTTTTGCTACATTGTCATGTCTTCTGGGGTATTCTGTATTTGCTAGTATTGTACATCCGCTTGTGATGTGATCTACTGTTTCTATTTGTTGTTTGCAAAGTCTGCATTTATCTTTTGTGGTATTAGGATCTTTAATAATATGCTTACTGTAAAATCTGGTGTTTATTGTTTGATCCTGTATTGCAATCATGAATCCTTCCGTCTCACTGTATATATTGCCTTTTCTTAGCCATGTGTTGGATGCGTCTTGATCGATGTGTGGCTGTGTTAGATGATACGGGTGCTTGCCATGTAGTGTTTTCTTTTTCCAATTTACTTTCTTCGTATCTGTTGAGGTTATGTGATCTAAAGGGTTGTAGAGGTGGTTATGAAATTGCAGTGGTGTAGCCGATGTATTTATATGAGTGATTGCTTTGTGTATTTTGCTAGTTTCTGCTCGTTCTAGAAAGAATTTTCTTAAATTGTCTACCTGTCCATAATGTAGGTTTTTTATGTTGATGAATCCCCTTCCTCCTTCCTCTCTGCTTAATGTGAATCTTTCTGTTGCTGAATGTATGTGATGTATTCTATATTTGTGGCATTGTGAAGTGTGGCATTGTGAAGTGTATTTAGTGCTTCTAGGTCTGTGTTACTCCATTTCACTACTCCAAATGAGTAGGACAATATTGGTATAGCATAAGTATTTATAGCTTTTTATTATTATTATTATTATTATTATTATTATTATTATTATTATTATTTTTCCTTCTGGTTTATCCACATTTTCACCCCCATCAAGCCATTTTAGTTTCCCTTGTTTTTTATTATTTTGCAAACATCTGTAAACATTCTGCTTAATGTTAGAGACCCCAGTCTATTTAAGTGCAGTCCATGCTTTCCTTGGCAGTTTACTTTTAGGAATTTATTTGGATCTATGAACACTGCTCCAAGTCTATCACACTGTTCTTTTATGGCACAATTTATTATGTAGATATACTTATCACTTACAGATCATCTTTTTATTACTGCACTGATTGTGAGCCGGGAACCTGGATAGACACTTCTAGCTAAATGAATCAAGCTTCTTGGTCATTGGTGATTTCTTCTTCATTGCTAATTTTTATCGAATTCTTTCCAACGTGTACTAGCACACCACTACAGTTACGCTCAGGTTCATTTTCTGCAGTTTGTTGTTTTGAGTTTTCCATATTTTTTAGATGGTTGTTTAGTTGTTGTATTCTAATTTATGATAATTCACTTGGCACATCTGATATATTAGACCTAAAGTTTTGATCATTAATACTGCTTATTCATGAGCGCGAGTTTTCATGGTATTGTTTTGTTTCCATTTTTCGTCTTTCATACACAATGGACTGTTTCTCTGATCCTAATCTATTATTTTCTTTACCTGGAGTCACTGTGTTGACATTTATTGGCTAACCGCTGATGTGTGCACACGGGTTAAAGCAATGTTATTCTGCTTTTGTTTCACAGCTTTCTGACACACCGAACTCTTTTCTCATAATAATTATCGTTTTCTTGTTTTAAAATTGAGATTTCACTTTTCAGCACCTTAAAATCATTTCAAAGTATTTTGATGGGATGTTTCGAAATGTAAACAGCCGAGACACGTCCATAAAAAATTATCACTGACGTATTTCAAGTTTATTTTGGTTTGCTGTTCATGCAACCACTAGTTACACTTAACATAGAGGATTCCTTTTATCACCTTATTTTTACATCTTTTTACATTCTTTACATAATGAACTGTTCAATTTTTCCATTTCTGATAAGAGCGGAACACTAACCGTTCGTATGGGCACCATCTTGTGCAACACAACTGGTTCTTTATTAACACGAAGTAATAAGTGCTGTCAGCAAATGATATCAAGTTGTTTCATATTTCCCTATGATGTTGGACACTATCCCTCACAAGTGAGTTCTAATCAAATTCCTGCAGAACTTCAGGAATTTTTGAGTCTTATAGTGACCAGCTGAGAACCAAACTTCTCACTGAAGGGGAAGTATGCATTACGATAGAAAATGTAAGCGAAATGTCGAAGGAAGTGGACAGCAAAATTAAAATATTATGGGCTGATCAGGCTTTCAAAAATATTTACATTATACATGAGAATACAACAAAAGAATTAGTTGTGCCATCCAGTCACTCAGAGGCTGATGCTGAACAGTAAAGACTGTTCTAAAAATTTAGGAAGTTTTTCAAACATTATTTGATGAGAAGTACCAGTCAAAAAGTGTACAGAAAAAAGTTATCCTTGAAAAATCAAATTCAAATTTCTGTGAAAAGGAACAAGGAGATTACAAGACCTATTTTGAATAGCATATCAATTAAATAAAATGCCTGTATGAAACAATTAACAAAGACCTTCTCAAAGTAATTAGCAGAATGCCAACCCGTGTTCCGGAGAAGGTGATAGGCCTTAAGTGGACTAAAGTGAAAACAGCATCAGACATTTTTGAAGGATATGAACATACTGAATACCTGCCAAACTGGAGAGGAAACTAAAGAATGCCGAAAGGATGATTTGAATAAAATGTTCATGTGTCATTGGATTAATGACGAGAGATGTGTTCTAAGAATAGAAACAATCATCAGTATTGTGGAACAACCTAGAGATGCCTTTATCTAACAGTCAACAAGGAGATGAAATATTGTGGTTTGATGACCATCCTTTAATTCAACAACTGTATTGATATCAATAAGAAGAAAATGTGCACTCCCACCTCCTAAATACATAAGTATACAAGTAGTTATGATATATTGCTATTTTCTTAAAATTATGAATGCTACACAAATAAGAAAGGTATTTACTTAAAATAGCTGGTAAAAAAACTGCTTTAATATCTATGCACTACAAAATGAAACACAGTTATGTGGTATCATAAAGAAACTGAATGATTTCTCTAGTGACATTTTTTTCCTTTATCTGTATACCTTTTGTGCTGAATTTCTATCATTAGAAGTGACTGAGTTTCTATTAGGGCTCTTGACTTTGTCAACTGTCCTCAGCTCACTGCTGCTACGTTTTCTCTTTTCCGAGCTATCCAGTCTTGGTTCAGACTTGGAACATCTTCGATATCCATTTGCTGAAGTCACAGAAGCTTCCTGCATAGTGATAATGTGAAGTCACAAATCAATTCATATACTAGCCTGTCAAAGGAGTTGGTATACTGTGTGTGCTCTTTGCTACTTTAGTCCTTCCATAACCAGAAAGTTCCTTACACTTCCCCGTAATGTCCTTTCACCAAATAAAGTTGCATAATCACAGAGGTATGGTAGGAGAGAAAAAGAAAAAGAAAGAAAGAAAGAATGAGAAAAACCAAGGAACAAGTTAGCATACATCCCATAACCTAGAAAATAAGTTCCAAAAAATGATGTTCAAAAAGTACTTGCACAACTTTTTCCTATTTAATACAACACCACAACAGTACAAAATTTACAATACAAGTTACCCTGCTTTTCAGTGCATTTGATCTATTATTGCCCAAGTTTAAAAGTTTTCCAATAACCTCGGAAAAAAAGTTTTTAGATGAATATCAAGCTATGTACACCCACTTCTTTCACAACTCCATAAGAGCTGAATTGGTGGCCTCTTTAAGCGTACTAAACAAATGGAAATCTGACAGGGCAAGATAAGGACTCTATGCAAGTTGTTCCAATACTTCTAAATGCATATCCTGCAGAGTATGAACACTGTGGGTGGCAATATATGAATGAACATTGACACGCAAAAACAAAACACTGTTTGACAATTCATCTCCATGTTAGTTCCAAATTGCAGGCTTCAACTCGTAGCTAAGCATATCACTGAAATGTTGACTTCTGTTGATCCCCTTTGAAAGTAATGTTCCAGAAATGGTGTGTGTGTGTGTGTGTGTGTGTGTGTGTGTGTGTGTGTGTGTGTGTGTGTGTGCGCGCGCCAAAATATCAAGAACATAATTTTTCCTGTAATGGAGTGACTCTCGAATTCATTTTAGGCTGGAAATCTGAGTTGTTTCCATGCCACACACTGGTGTTTGGTCAGGCTCTAGCATTTGCTCTCTGGTTCACAGTAATGAACCCACATTTAATCTCCAGTGATGGATAGTTACAAAAAATTTCACCTTCATTAACAGTCCAATAGCTATTGAGAAATTCTCATACGACTGCCCTTGTTTGCTTCATTGTATTACTTTGGGACCCATCATGCACAGACTTCACCAAAGTTTAGACTGTTATGGATGACGTCATATGCAGAATAATAGGTAATGTACACTTGGTTGGACACAAATGTCAGTTATTCTAAATAAGGCAAAAGTCTTTCCCAGTAACATATGTGAGTCAACGTTCTGTTCTTTCTCATCCTTTTTATTTGTTTGGGCAATTTTGAACCGAGCAGTCCACTGGTAAAAACTTTTCCATGGTAACACATTGGCACCATACAGTTTTAAAAGTCTTCTGTGGAATCCAGCTCCTGATGCACCTTCAGAGCACAAGAAATAGATCACAGAATGTTATTCTCCAATTTTGCAAACGGAGAGTGGCACTTCGCAAGAGCGCAAAGTGAATTTACATGACAACAGTGAAACTTACCAAAAGCAAAGAACAGTGCCACCTAGGAGCTGGTGAGTGCAGTACGTTATACTGGGAACCTAATGATGATTAGAACTAAAGTGAATATATTTACTTTCTTTTGCTCGTGTATCTACTGTCCCCAAAGAAATGAAATATGATGGTTCATTGGCATCTTTCAAAACAATAACTGATTGGTATTAACAAGGGAAAAAAATGTGTGTGCTCACCTCTACAGATATATATAAGTGTGCCAACAGTGAATACAATGCAGTGCAATTTTTTTAAGACATGAACGCCCTACAAATCAGAACATACTAAAAAAGTGAATTCCTTCCTTAAAATCTACATACTGAATAATGACTAGATTAATGAACAAACTATATCGTCTAAACCAAAAATTGTTAGCTCTTTTTCTATACCTTATGTGCTGAGTTTCTATTATCATCTGCAGGAGAACTCTTTTCCTTGTCCATTGTCTTTAGGCCACTGCTGCTCCTTGTTCTCTCTTCCAGTTCTTCTGGTCTCGTTTCAGACTTTGAACGATGTCTAGATTTATTTGCTGCAGTCACAGGAGCCTCCTATAGTAAGAATGTGACGTCACAAATCAATTTGCACATTAGCCTGCCCGGAAGAGTTTGTATTCCGTGTGTGCTTTTCATTTCTGTAGTAGTGTAGGACACAGAGGATCCTTTACACTCTCATTTAACATGCAGCCAACAAATAATGTTATATCATCACAGATGTACTGGCAGCAAAGAATAAATGCAGAGGTGTTTTAGTTCGAAAGGCAATGAGAATGTAAATCAATGTACTACACATGAGTTAAGAAAAATGTCACACTGCCCAGCCTGAAACAGAAGCTGCAAAACTACAATTCTAATGGAACTTGTTTTACAGCATTCTTTAACACCTGTGTGTGTGAGATATATATATCTAAAAACAAAGATGATGTGACTTACCAAACGAAAGCGCTGGCAGGTCGATAGACACACAAACAAACACAAACATACACACAAAATTCAAGCTTTCGCAACCAACAGTTGCTTCATCAGGAAAGAGGGAAGGAGAGGGAAAGACGAAAGGATGTGGGTTTTAAGGGAGAGGGTAAGGAGTCCTTCCAATTTCGGGAGTGGAAAGACTTACCTTACGGGGAAAAAGGACAGGTATACACTCGCACACACATCCAGATCCATCCACACATACACAAGACACAAGCAGACATTTGGCCTTTACAAATGTCTGCTTGTGTCTGTGTATGTGCGGATGGATATGGGTGTGTGTGCGAGTGTATACCTGTCCTTTTTCCCCCCTAAGGTAAGTCTTTCCGCTCCCGGGATTGGAATGACTCCTTACCCTCTCCCTTAAAACCCACATCCTTTCGCCTTTCCCTCTCCTTCCCTCTTTCCTGATGAGGCAACAGTTTCTTCCCCGTCTTACAGATCTATGCATTTGTTATCACAATGATAGTGACAAACTTTTAACTTTATATGCGTACTTCCTGCGTAGACTTCTTATGCAATACAAATCAGAACATATTCAAAAAGTGGACTTCCTTTCTTAACATCTACATGCTGAATAATGATTGGACTAATGAGCAAACTGCACTGTTTAAACCAAAAATTGTTAGCTCTATTTCTATACCTTCTGTGCTAAGTTTCTATTATCGTCAGCATTGACAGAGTCTGCAGAACTCTTTTCCTTGTCCACTGTCTTCAGGTCACTGCTGCTCCTTGTTCTCTTTTCCAGTTCTTCTGGTCTCGTTTCAGACTTGGAACGATGTCTAGATTTATTATTTGCTGAAGTCACAGGAGCCTCCTGCAGTAAGAATGTGATGTCACAAATCAATGCATACATTAGAGTGCCTGGAAGAGTTTGTATTCCATGTGTGCTTTTCATTTCTGTAGTAGTGCAGGACAGAGGATCTTTTACACTCTCATTTAACATACAGCCAATAAATAATGTTATATCATCACAGATGTAATGGCAGCAAAGAATAAATGCAGAGGTGTTGTAGTCCAAATGGCAATCAGAATGTAAATCAGTGTACTACACATAAGTTACAAAACGGACTTCAAAAAATGATGCTTTTATGTCATGCTGCCCAACCTGAAACAGAAACTGCAATTCTAATGGAATTTGTTTTATGGCATTCCTGTAACAAACGTACGTGCGTGTGTGTGTGTGTGTGTGTGTGTGTGTGTGTGTGTGAGAGAGAGAGAGAGAGAGAGAGAGAGAGAGAGAGAGAGAGAGAGAGAGAGAGGGGGGGAGGGGGGGTGATTCAATTAATAGAAACCTCTTCCCCGTCTTACAGATCTCTGCATTTGTTTTCACAATAATACTGAAAAACTTTTAGCATTGTATGCATACCTCCTGTGTAGACATTTCATGCAGTACAAATCACAACATATTCAAAAAGTGGAATTCCTTCCTTAAAATCTATGTACTGAATACTGACTGGAATAATGAACAAACTAAATTGTCTAAACGAAAAATTGTTAGCTCTATTTCTATACCTTCTGTGCTGAGTTTCTATTATCAGCAGCATTGACAGACTCTGCAGGAGAACTCTTTTTCTTGTCCGATGTCTTTAGGCCACTGCTCCTCCTTGTTCTCTTTTCCAGTTCTTCTGGTCTCGTTTCAGACTTGGAACGATGTCTAGATTTATTTGCTGCAGTCACAGGCGCCTCCTGTAGTGAGAATGTGACATCACAAATCAATGCGTACATTAGTCTGCCTGGAAGAGTTAGTATTCTGTGTGTGCTTTTCATTTCTGTAGTAGTGCAGGGCACAGAGGATCCTTTACACTCTCATTTAACATACAACCAACAAATAATGTTATATCATCACATATGTACTGGCAGCAAAGAATAAATGCAGAAGTGTTGTAGTCCAAAAGGCAATCAGAATGTAAATCAGTGTACTACACATAAGTTTAAAAAAATGGACTTCAAAAGTGATGTCAGGCTGCCCAGCCTGAATCACAGAGAGAGAGAGAGAGAGAGAGAGAGAGAGAGAGAGAGAGAGAGAGGGGGGGGGGGGGGGGGGGGGGGAGATCATTAAATGGACTCCTCTTCCCCGTCTTACAGATCTATGCATTTGTTATCACAATGATACTGAAAAACTTTTAGCTTTATATGCATACCTCCTGTGTAGACTTTTTACTGCTGTCAGCATTAACTTCTTCTGTATCATGACTCTTGGCTTGGTCCATGGTGCTCTGGTTGTTCCTCCTCTTTTTCTTTCTTTCCAGGTCTTCTGGTACTTGGTCAGCCTTGAAACGCTTTCCTCGTACGCTTACCGAAGTGGCAGGAGCCCGCTGCAACATGAGAATCGGGAGTCATAAACCACATCGTATGTCAGTGCTTCTGTGTATGCATGTGAGCCTCATTACCTCAAACATGGCAGTTTTAATGCGCAATATTTTCTCGGTCTTTGAACCTCACAGTGTTTCATTCAATACTTGAGCTTTCTCAGATACTCACCATTGTCTTCATCAGGAACAAACCGACACCCAGGCCAGTCATGTGTACTTTAAACATACACTGGTCCTGATAGTCAGGCAATTTCTGACAATAAAAATGTGAATAATTTCGGAAGATCTAGTTTTAAATCAAATATAATAGAGGTTAAACATTTTGTACGTGCTTTCCGCCACAGGAAACATTGAAACTGTAAAAGTATCAATGTTAACATCTAAGTGCATGCTGAAAGACACAAGCACTACCGAGGCATCTTTGCTGAAAGGCGCAAGTATTACTGAGGCATCAGTTTAATAAGTCACGGGTGCAAAATACTACACTAATTATCTACAGAAAACTGCAAGAACTGGCAGAAGATTAGTTTGTCTTCTGGGGAAATGTAGCAACATATGAGGGAGTACTGACCCTACAACTTATTCTTAGACCATAAGTAAAGGACAAATCAAAATTTATTGCACTTGTAAATTTACAAAAAATTGTTGACAATGATCAATAGAATACAATCTTTGACACTCTGAAGTTATCAGGGATAAAGAACAACAGTCAAAATGTTATTTAGCCTTGTATAGAAATCAGATTGCAGTCGAAGGACGTCAGAGAGAGTGTAACGTTGAGAAGAAACTGAGACAGGATTGTAGCCTAACTACAATGATACACATCTGTACATTATACTAGCACTAAAGGAAAGAAAGGAGAAAATCAGGAAAAAACATTAGCATTCAGGGACAAGAGAAAAAAACTGGAAGGTTTGCATATGACATTGTAATTTTGTCATAGAGTCAGTGATAGATTATAAGATCCATCAAATGGAAAGGTGAGTCTCTTGAAAAGAGGTTGTAAGATAAGTATAAGAAGAAAAACAAGGGCAGGGGAGTGTAAAGAGCAAATTAGATTGGAAAATCTAAGGAGTAACAAACAAGTTTTGCAGCTTGGGCCGAAAAGAACTGATGGGGAGTGAAGTAAAGAGGGCTCAGAATGCAGATTAATAACAGCAAGAAGAATTTTTCTAAATGAGAGAGATATTTTTACACCTAATAAAAAGCATCAAGGACTATTTTCATAAAGTATTTGTCTGGAGCGTAAACTTGTATGGAAGTAAATAATTCAGACAAGATGAGAATACAAGCTTTGAGTGTAAACTTGTATTGAAGTAAATAATTCAGACAAGAAGAAAATACAATAAAGGAGTGCTTAAACAAAAGGGGACGATAAAAAAATTATGGTCCAACTAGACAAAAAGAAGACAGGCTGATAGGACACATCCCTTGGCATCAATAATAAAACTATTTTGTAATGAGGAGAAGTGGAAAGGGAGGGGGAACCATAGGGGACACCACAGCAATAAAGCATGCAGGTTCGAATGGATATAGATTGCAGTAGTTACACTGAGATAAAAGGACTTCAGACGATATACTCATGTGGAGAACTGCATCAAATCTGTTTCATCAGATTACTTCTTCATCCTTTCTTGTGTATCACTGTGATTGGCAAAACTTTATAGCCTTCAGGTAATGATCTTTGTCAATGTGTGGTTGTGTATGCCTGTTAAAAATGGCGCTATTTCATCAGCATACGCTGAAAGGAACCTAACACATATACAATCTGACATGAAGAATTTCTTTTGTTAAGTGACTTAAGCTGCTTACTACATCAGCACATCAAATAGTAAATGTTCATGATAGCAGACCATTGGCAGATTAGGGAGAGTTCCAACTTAAATGTAGGTGGTTACTTGATGGATAAACCCAGTCCAGTACTCTGACACACACAGTTATTACAGCTGAGCTAGTGCTCTCCTTCAGGAGCTCACTGCATTTTTTTATGTATGCTCACTTCAGTTTCAGGATTTGACGTGCAGTCATGCTCTGTTTGACCTGTAGTAACAGTTAACCTTTAAACATTTCTTTTCCAGCTCTGATGAATGTACTATCAGGTGGAATATTAATAAAGTGAGTGCTAGATCTCAAATCGTGCTGAAACTGCAATGCTGGTTTTGTTGTACTGCACTTCCTGGTTATATTCCAGGCTGATACGCTCACCTGTCTCAGTGGGCTCTTTCCCTGAACATCCTATCACCTCTCCTCAACTGCTTTGACGTGCTGATACGCATACGACATGTCACGTGGACACTGGGTTCAGTCTTCCCACAGAGGCTCTCACAGTCTTTAACATTACAAGGCAAATATTTCACTTCTGTTGATGAGATTTAAATGGATTGGGTGTGCAATATATAAAAACAAAGATGATGTGACTTACTGAACGAAAGCGCTGGCAGGTCGATAGACACACCAACAAACACAAACATACACACAAAATTCAAGCTTTCGCAACAAACTGTTGCCTCATCAGGAAAGAGGGAAGGAGAGGGAAAGACGACAGGATTTGGGTTTTAAGGGGGAGGGTAAGGAGTCATTCCAATCCCGGGAGCGGAAAGACTTACCTTAGGGGGAAAAAAGGACGGGTATACACTCGCACACACACGCATATCCATCCACACATATACAGACAAATCTGCCCAAACTCTTTGTCTTTAAATATGTCTGCTTGTGTCTGTATATGCGTGGATGGATATGTGTGTGTGTGCGCGAGTGTATACCCGTCCTTTTTTCCCCCTAAGGTAAGTCTTTCCGCTCCCGGGATTGGAATGACTCCTTACCCTCTCCCTTAAAACCCACATCCTTTCGTCTTTCCCTCTCCTTGCCTCTTTCCTGATGAGGCAACAGTTTGTTGCGAAAGCTTGAATTTTGTGTGTATGTTTTTGTTTGTTTGTGTGACTATCGACGTGCCAGCGCTTTCGTTTGGTAAGTCACATCATCTTTGTTTTTAGATATATTTTTCCCACGTGGAATGTTTCCCTCCCTCTCTCTCTCTCTCTCTCTATATATATATATAAAGGAAACATTCCACGTAAGAAAAATATATCCAAAAACAAAGATGATGTGACTTAGCAAATGAAAGTGCTGGCAGGTCGACAGACACACAAACAAACACAAACATACACACAAAATTCAAGCTTTCGCAACAAAATGTTGTCTCATCAGGAAAGAGGGAAGGAGAGGGAAAGACGGAAGGATGTGGGTTTTAAGGGAGAGGGCAAGGAGTCATTCCAATCCCGGGAGCGGAAAGACTTACCTTAGGGGGAAAAAAGGACGGGTATACACACGCACACGCGCACACACACACACACACACACACACACAGATATATATATATATGACAGAGGGAAACATTCCACATGGAAAAAAATATATCTAAAAAGAAAGATGATGAGACTTACCAAACAAAAGCGCTGGCAGGTCGATAGACACACAAACAAACACAAATATACACACAAAATTCAAGCTTTCCTTCCCTCTTTCCTGATGAGGCAACAGTTTGTTGCGAAAGCTTGAATTTTGTGTGTATATTTGTGTTTGTTTGTGTGTCTATCGACCTGCCAGCGCTTTTGTTTGGTAAGTCTCATCATCTTTCTTTTTTTATATATATATATATATATATATATATATATATATATATATATATATATATATATGAATATAACAGAGGGAAACATTCCACGTGGAAAAAATATATCTAAAAAGAAAGATGATGAGACTTACCAAACAAAAGCGCTGGCAGGTCGATAGACACACAAACAAACACAAATATACACACAAAATTCAAGCTTTCGCAACAAACTGTTGCCTCATCAGGAAAGAGGGAAGGAGAGGGAAAGACGAAAGGATGTTGGTTTTAAGGGAGAGGGTAAGGAGTCATTCCAATCCTGGGAGCGGAAAGACTTACCTTAGGGGGAAAAAAGGACAGGTATACGCTCGCACACACACACATATCCATCCACACATACAGACACAAGCAGACATATTTAAAGACAAAGAGTTTGGGCAGAGATGTCAGTCGAGGTGGAAGAGTAGAGGCAAAGAAGTTGTTGAGAGACAGGTGAGGTATGAGTGGCGGCAACTGGAAATTAGCGGAGATTGAGGCCTGGCGGATAACGAGAAGAGAGGATATACTGAAGGGCAAGTTCCCATCTCCGGAGTTCGGATAGGTTGGTGTTGGTGGGAAGTATCCAGATAACCCGGACGGTGTAACACTGTGCCAAGATGTGCTGGCTGTGCACCAAGGCATGTTTAGCCACAGGGTGATCCTCATTACCAACAAACACTGTCTGCCTGTGTCCATTCATGCGAATGGACAGTTTGTTGCTGGTCATTCCCACATAGAATGCATCACAGTGTAGGCAGGTCAGTTGGTAAATCACGTGGGTGCTTTCACACATGGCTCTGCCTTTGATCGTGTACACCTTCCGGGTTACAGGACTGGAGTAGGTGGTGGTGGGAGGGTGCATGGGACAGGTTTTGCACCGGGGGCGGTTACAAGGATAGGAGCCAGAGGGTAGGGAAGGTGGTTTGGGGATTTCATAGGGATGAACTAACAGGTTACGAAGGTTGGTGGACGGCGGAAAGACACTCTTGGCGGAGTGGGGAGGATTTCATGAAGGATGGATCTCATTTCAGGGCAGGATTTGAGGAAGTCGTATCCCTGCTGGAGGGCCACATTCAGAGTCTGGTCCAGTCCCGGAAAGTATCCTGTCACAAGTGGGGCACTTTTGTGGTTCTTCTGTGGGGGATTCTGGGTTTGAGGGGATGAGGAAGTGGCTCTGGTTATTTGCTTCTGTACCAGGCCGGGAGGGTAGTTGCGGGATGCGAAAGCTGTTGTCAGGTTGTTGGTGTAATGTTTCAGGGATTCCGGACTGGAGCAGATTCGTTTGCCACGAAGACCTAGGCTGTAGGGAAGGGACCGTTTGATGTGGAATGGGTGGCAGCTGTCATAATGGAGGTACTGTTGCTTGTTGGTGGGTTTGATGTGGACGGACGTGTGAAGTTGGCCATTGGACAGGTGGAGGTCAACGTCAAGGAAAGTGGCATGGGATTTGGAGTAGGACCAGGTGAATCTGATGGAACCAAAGGAGTTGAGGTTGGAGAGGAAATTCTGGAGTTCTTCTTCACTGTGAGTCCAGATCATGAAGATGTCATCAATAAATCTGTACCAAACTTTGGGTTGGCAGACCTGGGTAACCAAGAAGGCTTCCTCTAAGCGACCCATGAATAGGTTGGCGTACGAGGGGGCCATCCTGGTACCCATGGCTGTTCCCTTTAATTGTTGGTATGTCTGGCCTTCAAAAGTGAAGAAGTTGTGGGTCAGGATGAAGCTGGCTAAGGTAATGAGGAAAGAGGTTTTAGGTAGGGTGGCAGGTGATCGGCGTGAAAGGAAATGCTCCATCGCAGCGAGGCCCTGGACGTGCGGAATATTTGTGTATAAGGAAGTGGCATCAATGGTTACAAGGATGGTTTCCGGGGGTAACAGATTGGGTAAGGATTCCAGGCGTTCAAGGAAGTGGTTGGTGTCTTTGATGAAGGATGGGAGACTGCATGTAATGGGTTGAAGGTGTTGATCTACGTAGGCAGAGATACGTTCTGTGGGGGCTTGGTAACCAGCTACAATGGGGCGGCCGGGATGATTGGGTTTGTGGATTTTAGGAAGAAGGTAGAAGGTTGGGGTGCGGGGTGTCGGTGGGGTCAGGAGGTTGATGGAGTCAGGTGAAAGGTTTTGCAGGGGGCCTAAGGTTCTGAGGATTCCTTGAAGCTCCGCCTGGACATCGGGAATGGGGTTACCTTGGCAAACTTTGTATGTGGTGTTGTCTGAAAGCTGACGCAGTCCCTCAGCCACATACTCCCGACGATCAAGTACCACGGTCGTGGAACCCTTGTCCGCCGGAAGAATGACGATGGATCGGTCAGCCTTCAGATCACGGATAGCCTGGGCTTCAGCAGTGGTGATGTTGGGTGTAGGATTAAGGTTTTTTAAGAAGGATTGAGATGCAAGGCTGGAAGTCAGAAATTCCTGGAAGGTTTGGAGAGGGTGATTTTGAGGAAGAGGAGGTGGGTCCCGCTGTGACGGAGGACGGAACTGTTCCAGGCAGGGTTCAATTTGGATGGCGTCTTGGGGAGTTGGATCATTAGGAGTAGGATTAGGATCATTTTTCTTCGTGGCAAAGTGATATTTCCAGCAGAGAGTACGGGTGTAGGACAGTAAATCTTTGACGAGGGCTGTTTGGTTGAATCTGGGAGTGGGGCTGAAGGTGAGGCCTTTGGATAGGACAGAGGTTTCGGATTGGGAGAGAGGTTTGGAGGAAAGGTTAACTACTGAATTGGGGTGTTGTGGTTCCAGATTGTGTTGAAAGGAATTTTGAGGTTTTGGAGGGAGTGGAGCTGGAAGTGGGAGATTGAGTAGATGGGAGAGACTGGGTTTGTGTGCAATGAGAGGTGGTTGAGGTTTGCTGGAAAGGTTGTGAAGGGTGAGTGAGTTGCCTTTCCGGAGGTGGGAAACCAGGAGATTGGATAGTTTTTTGAGGTGGAGGGTGGCATGCTGTTCTAATTTACGGTTGGCCTGTAGGAGGATGCTCTGAACAGCCGGTGTGGATGTGGGAGAGGAAAGATTAAGGACTGTTAGTTCATCCCTATGAAATCCCCAAACCACCTTCCCTACCCTCTGGCTCCTATCCTTGTAACCGCCCCCGGTGCAAAACCTGTCCCATGCACCCTCCCACCACCACCTACTCCAGTCCTGTAACCCGGAAGGTGTACACGATCAAAGGCAGAGCCACGTGTGAAAGCACCCACGTGATTTACCAACTGACCTGCCTACACTGTGATGCATTCTATGTGGGAATGACCAGCAACAAACTGTCCATTCGCATGAATGGACACAGGCAGACAGTGTTTGTTGGTAATGAGGATCACCCTGTGGCTAAACATGCCTTGGTGCACAGCCAGCACATCTTGGCACAGTGTTACACCGTCCGGGTTATCTGGATACTTCCCACCAACACCAACCTATCCGAACTCCGGAGATGGGAACTTGCCCTTCAGTATATCCTCTCTTCTCGTTATCCGCCAGGCCTCAATCTCCGCTAATTTCCAGTTGCCGCCACTCATACCTCACCTGTCTCTCAACAACTTCTTTGCCTCTACTCTTCCACCTCGACTGACATCTCTGCCCAAACTCTTTGTCTTTAAATATGTCTGCTTGTGTCTGTATGTGTGGATGGATATGTGTGTGTGTGCGAGTGTATACCTGTCCTTTTTTCCCCCTAAGGTAAGTCTTTCCGCTCCCGGGATTGGAATGACTCCTTACCCTCTCCCTTAAAACCCACATCCTTTCGTCTTTCCCTCTCCTTCCCTCTTTCCTGATGAGGCAACAGTTTGTTGCGAAAGCTTGAATTTTGTGTGTATATTTGTGTTTGTTTGTGTGTCTATCGACCTGCCAGCGCTTTTGTTTGGTAAGTCTCATCATCTTTCTTTTTAGATATATATATATATATATATATATATATATATATATATATATATATATATATATATATATATATATTTTAAAAAAAACTTAAATTTACCATTTTGGTCTCGATCTCTTCCACAGCTGTGTTAATTTTGGACATACGCTATAAATAGTGTTGCAAAAGAATGTGTACTCAGATAAAAAATCCTGAGCATCTGTCACAGACCAAAGGAAGGCAAAGAAACAAGAAGAAAAACTGAGGTTTGCGTATTGACTCTTTGCTGCCACTGATCCATAAAAACTACAGATTTCCCACTAATACTTCACAATATGGATGGAGTCCATGCATTGAGCATATGTTCAGAACTATTCAGACTTCCTGAAGAAAATGGCAAGGTCAGCTGCCAAAACTGTGTGCAAATAAAGGAAATCATATGCCTGGCTAGAACCCAAAAACATATCAACAATGAATCACATCAAGAAGACCTCAGAAATCATAGGTGATTCCATGTTTGTTGTTCTGTTGCTCATTGACAATCACAGTAGTTTCAGAAAGGGTCAACCACACATGTCCGAGGGCTACGTCCCATGCTGGTGCAAAGAAAAAAGCATCAATATTTGATGTTATGCCTTTGAACGAACAGCTTCACAACCTCATGCCATGTATGGCCTGTCCTGTTCGTAACTAGGAGAATCATACCATTGGATATATCTATATCTCCATTCACATTCTAATAATAATTAACCATTCACATTTACACTCTACAAGCTGGCTTGCAGTGCATGCTGGAGTGTAGCGTAACCACTCCTCCACTTTCGTGTTCCATTCGTTAATGGTGTACTGGAAGAAACACTGTTAGTAAAGCATGTCATTTAGACATCAGTCTTTTGACTGGTTTGATGTAGCATCCCAGGACTACTGCTCCAGTGTCAACATTTTCAACTCAGAAAGGCCCTTACATCCAACATCTTCAGTTATTTGTTGCTTACCGTATTTACTCGAATCTAAGCTGCACCTGAAAAATGACACTCAAAATCAAGGAAAAAAAATTTTCCCGAATCTAAGTCGCACCTGAAATTTGAGACTCGAAATTCAAGGGGAGAGAAAAGTTTTAGGCCGCATCTCCAAATTGAAACAAAGTTGGTCCATTGTAATATGAGACACAATTTAGTTCAAATGAATGACGGTACAGCTACAGTAGTTTGGTTCGAGTCGTAAGCTTAGCAGTTAAGCTTTACCAGGTAGCCATTGCTATGCGTCAGGCGCTCCGTCCATATTTATACAGGTACCCTTCCTTTTTCACGTGCTTAGTCTGGTTTGAATTGATTGCTTCTTTTTTTTTTTTTTTTTTTGCTCTGATAAGCGCCGTTTTTCTTTGTTATAGGTGTTTACGTCACTCTAAGCTAAAAATTCATTACTGTACTGTGTCATGCATTGTTTGTCACATTCTGATAGTGCGTGTTTATGGCCTGTCACCGCTCGCAGCCTGGCTTGCTTTTGTGCGCGCTACCGCCGCTTAAAAAAAAAAAGGCGGGGGGGGGGGGGGGGGGAGGGGGCAAGAGACTGCTATTTGTTGTTACTTTCACTGCTGCTTTCTTTGATAATGATCAACAAGAATCAAATAATAGACTGTGTATGATAGATGATGTTCTGAACGAGAGTTTAGCAAAAATTTTTCTCCGTTTGAAAATCTTTGCAGGCGCTTCTTTAGTACATTACATTCTGCACAGAAATTAGAGTGATCTTAGATTTAAAACTCTAGTCAATTGCTGTGCTTCATTTCTGACTGTATCGCTATTAGGCATAAGAATAATAAGAATATAAACATGACATGATATGAATATCCTTGCGCGTTTGCTGTTGTCTCACTCTAGTTTCATAGTTTATTAGGCAGATAGGATTTAAATGAGATAGCAGCAAGCACGAAAAAATACATGGCAAAATGTTTATAGTCGTATTATTCTTATGGTGAAGAGAATACTGCATGTGATTCACAATTCGTAAAAGTTCCTATTAGCAACCATCTCTTCTCACAGGTAGGAAAAAATTCAGAACATAGAGTTGGCCATATTGACAAACACCCGAAACAGTCTTGCCAGTTGGATTTTCATAGTACATTGAAATGCTGCTACATTCGAAGATGAACAATACGGAATTTGTATTTACTTCGTTGGATAATGTATGAAAAATGCAGTGGTCGAAACTCGGGGCGGAGAAAAAAAAGCTCATCTTCCACCTTTTTTTAAATTTATTTACTGACGCAGAGGATTTGGTGCCAGTATTTATCTTTGTGCGTACAAAGCATGCCTGTGTAGTGCTACATATATTCGACGGCAGAAGTTAGTTGTGGCGGCACCCACCAATAGTTTTCAGAACTTCCGCTTGCTTTGCACTCGATTCTAAGCCGCAAGCGGTTTCTTGGATTACAAAAGTCGGAAAAAAAGTGTGGCTTAGATTCGAGTAAATACGGTATATTCCAATCTCCGTCTTCCCCTACTACAGTATACAACCTCCACAGAACCCTCTAGTACCACGGATGTTATTCACCAATGTCTTAGCATGTCCTATCACATCCTCCTCCTTTTCCATGTTTCCACCATTTCTACCATTGACGATTCAGCAGAGAACTGTCCGCCCCTGGTGGCTGAGTGGTCAGCTCAACATAATGTCAATCCTAAGGGTCCAGGATCAATTCCAGGCTGGGTCAGAGATTTTCTAGGCTCAGGGACTGGGTGTTGTGTTGTGCTGATCATCATATTGTTTCATCCCCATTGACGTGCAAGTCGCTGAAGTGGCGTCAAATCGAAAGGCTTGCACCCGGCGAATGGTCTACCCGACGGGAGGCCCTAGTCACACAACATTTACATTTTTTTTTAGCAGAGAACCTCCTTATTCTCATATTACAAGTCCGTCTAATTTTCAGCACTCTTCTGTAGCACACATCTCAAACACTTCGATTCATTTCTCCTCTGGTTTTCCCCCAGTCCACAACTCACTATCACATAATACTGTGCTCCAAACATACATTCTCAGAAATTTCTTCCTAAAATTGAGACCTAGGTTTGATACTAGTAGACATCTTTTGGCCAGGAATGCCCTACTTGCCTGTGCCGATCAACTTTTTGTCACCCACGCCTCATCTGCCACATGTTACTTTTGCTTCCAAGGTACCAGAATTTCCTCACTTTGCCTATTTTGTGGCCCCCAATTTTGAGAAGTTTATTGCTATTCTCATTTCTGCAACTCCTCACTCCTCATTACTTTCATGTTTCTTCAGCTTACTACTTACAACCAGACTGACTGTAACTGTAATGAAATACTTACAAAAAATATTTTTTTTTTCCAAAATTGCCAAGAGCTGCTGGCGAAAAACAAAACTGTCTGCGATTTTAAGTTTTTGTGGTGTACGACAATTTCACAACTTTCTCGGGTATTCAGCCAGACAAAGTCACTCTCAGGAGGTCCCAACAACGGGTCTTTTTTGCAGGGCACAAAAACTAGAAGCTGTGTCCCATTTTTATCCTCCCCATTATCTTGCCACACACTTGACACGACAGGTCTGCATTTCACTTTGACGCTTTGCTTCACCAGAGAAATATCCCAGTGATGATGCACACACTGATTGCCAGATGAATCACTGTTTCAAATGTGGAATCAAAAGTTCTGCCCGGTTGGGAAGTTCCAGATCACTGATGAGGTCACTCAGTGCCATCTGCCGCCATCTTACAAATGGAGGACAAAGTGTGCACGACTATCTCCCTCTTGTCCTCATGACTAGTGGGTGCCTCCATAACTCTCATCAAGTGGTCTGAGTTATCTACCCTTCCATCTTAACCTTGCCCAACGTCTCTCTCTCTCTCTCTCTCTCTCTCTCTCTCTCTCTCTCTCTCTCTCTCTTCCCTGAGGGGGGGAACAATAAGTTTTGAAAGCTGGGACAATTTTGTTGCTTTTACTTTTGTGTGTGTCTACTGGCAGTTCTAATATTTCAGCTGCTGTAGGTAAGTACTTGCTAGCAATTCTGTCTCACAAATTTACAGTCTTCTTGGGGGCATTTTGGATTAAATACAAGAAACTCAAGTAGGCACGTACACCTATTGAGTCATTCGAGCAAATCCTCTCACACTGTGAATGCTGAGCATCGTGAGGCGTCATCTTTTAAAGTGGAATCATTTGCCGATCTACTCATGTAAGCTGTCTCACGCTTGTGCCACAGCTGTGGTGAACTCCCAACTCGTAGCAAATAATAGCAAGGAAAATTCAAGGGAAAGAAGGGAGGAATCAGAATGAGGTAAATCTACATGAGAAACTGTCACCAACAAATCTATTCTGTGACTGTTACTATTAGCTCTATGGAGATTTATCGCTTCAAAGTCGCTAACTAGAGCCCTCTGTGGTAAATTATTTTCTGAGACTGTCACATTGATGAGAAATAGCAATTAAATGAAACTTAAATTTTTTTAATCGATGAAGAGAAGAATACAGGACTCTTAAGTATGAAACAATATTTCTTGTGAGCAGTGCAGCCTTATGATGGAACCAAAATTGACATCAACTTTTATTTCGTGACTGTTTTATTCACATGCTAAACACAAATACCCTGGATGTAGATAAATACATATTTGTAACACTGTAGCACTGCAAGTTGTAACTGTAGCTAGGCGTTCAGCACTGACACGTCGATATGTTTAAACTTCACTTTGATGTTCCTAACCCAGACACCATACTGCTTTTCACTGATTTAAAATGAGTTACTTTCTATTTTGGGCACCGTGCCAGAACTATATGAGCATATGCTCACGTCTAAGGCTATAGTGAACATTAAGATGTCATTATTCCTTGGAAAAGAGTGAACAGTTTGCACTTCCCCTGCACTACATAACTACGTCCAACTGCTCTGTTTTACCAAAAAGTGCTCTCTTCCCAGCAACAGTCTAATAGCCTCCTAAATGGGCCTGTTGTAGAGCGCGCATTGCAGTGTGGTGAGATTTCAGTATATATGTTCGTTCACATAGTCAGTCTACAAAACACAGGGCTGTGAGGGTGTCGGGGCAAATGAAGGTTTCAAGTAGGCCTAACTAATCTGGTAACAATTCACAACTAAGTCACCCACCCAGAACTGTGATACTGCAATAATTTGACAAATAAGGAGACAATGTGGTGTATTGTAATGCAACAAAAATGGGCAACACTTTGTATCAATAAAATGTTGATTATTCCACAAATTGTGCACCAAACAAATAATTTTTAGGAATGAATAAGGACTACTGTTTTTGCCCCCCCCCCCCCCTCCCCCAGAATATTGCGATAAAGAGTAACAACTAAAACAATAATATGGCTGAAACTTCCTGGCAGATTAAAACTGTGTGCCGAACTGAGACTCGAACTCGGGGACCTTGGCCTTTCGCAGGCAGGTGCTCTACCATCAGAGCTACCCAAGCACGACTCACAACTCGTCCTCAGAGCTTCAATTCTGCTAGTTGGAGCAAGAAGCATGGGACATTCCATTTCGTAAATCGTTAGAAAATTCAATATTCTGAGATCCACAGTGTCAAGGGTGGTGAGAATACCAAACTTTAGGCATTACCTCCCATCACGAACAACACAGTGGCTGATAGCCTTTGTTTAATGACCGAGAGCAACTGCATTTGCTTAGAATTGTCAGTGTTAACAGAGAAACAGCATTGCATGAAATAACCGCAGAAATCAATGTAGGATGTGAGATGAATGTATCTGTTAGGCCACTGCAGCAAAATTTGGTGTTAAGATGCTATTGCAAGTTGTCGACAAGGCACTGCGCAAGCTGGTGATGGCTCCCTAATGGTACGGGCTGTGTTTGCATGGAATGGACTGGGTCTTCCGGTCCAACTTAACCGATTGTTGACTAAATATGGTCACATTTAGCTACTTGCAGACCACTTACAGCCACTGACAGACTTCATATTCCCAAACAATGATGGAATTTTTATGGATGACAATATGCCATGTCACCAGTTTACGAACACAAAAGCAAAATTAACACACACACACACACACACACACACACACACACACACACAAAACACTTGATTTGTTATATATTTTGCATGTGATTTGAAAAATGAATCCTATCTACTTTCAACTTCTCAATGGTTATTACAAAACCATAATTAATTAACAGCTGTTAACTTTGAACGAAATTTTATATGATTCAAACTTACAGAGCCAAAATCAGTGATCTGATGTGGATGCAAACCACCTGCCCCAATTCCTTGTTCCCATTGGTGCAAGAGATTTTGGAGAGGGAACAGGAATGGAGGAATATGAAGGGGCATTGGTCACAATCTGGGAATCACAATCCACAATACTCTTCACACGAGACAAAATCATAATGTTATGCAATGCATACACTAAAACATGAGTTTGGCAGCTGCAATTTTGATGCACACAATCTAAGAGGACTGTAAGCTGCAGAAATTAGGTTTTTAAGAACAACAGCTGGATACAGACTATCTGACACGACAAAAAGTACAACAATCAGGCAAGAACTATGACTTAAAAACACAAACAGATCAAGGAGTATAGAAATAAACGGAGAGATAACATCACAAGAGTGAAGAAAAATAGAATGTCTAAAATAATAAATAATTACTGGCCAACAAAGAAGTTTTATTACATGTTGCACAAGTTATTTGCATTGTATATTACAACGAAATGGAATGAATCATTTACTGGTTATTCAACAAACCTCATGCTTAAGTAGACTTAACCTCCTTCTTTAACTGAATTATTGAGCACTGGTGAAAACCAGTGTATATGATTCTTTCTGATATGTTATTTAAAATTTATTTTGTTACTATATGTCTACAAAGAGGAATATAATACTTGTATGTGATACAACAGAAATTATAGTACACTTTTGCCATCCTCATTAAAACTTCGTTTTTTATAAATTTTACTGTTCTTTCTTTTAAAGTACTTGTCCTGGATTTTTTTGACTTGGGTACATTAATACTGTTACATTGTAATCAGAATGAAATCCAAATCCAATAGCAGGATCGACAGTGTAATATAACACTTAGCACTGAAACCACATTTACAACGAACAACAATCTACAGCCATAACAGAACTGAACTCCTGTTAGGAGAGTGCATCTATTTATACAAACAACAAACATCAAATACCCCAAAATGCTGCTATTTAAACAAACATAAAATACTCCAAACAATACAAACCCTCTAAATATGATAAACAGTAAACAACAAATAACTGCTGGTGGTCAGACTTGAACTGGTAATCAACAGCATGCAAGCCGGCGATGCTGCCACTACGCCACACTGCATGCACCACAGCCTGCAGCAATATTTTTACTGGCAACACTAACCGCTATGCTACTCTGCATGCACCAGAGCTCACAGAAATATTTCTAATTGTTTGCATACCGCACGTGACGATTTCTTGTCACCGCCAGTGACTGCATCTTTGTTGTTATGTTCCATTTTACATGTTGCACAATAGGCCTGCATCTTCCTGTACCTTATTTTCTCTCTTCTCCTTTCCAGAGTTTTCATTAATGACTCAGACTTTGGATGCTCTTGAGATGAAGCTTGGAGCTGCACCTATTAAATAAAAGTTTGAGGTACCTGACCAATGTAAAAGATAAATGACACAGGTCAAATCAGCCGTAAGAGAGGGAAAAAGAGAGAGACTTTTGATCAGTAACATTTTTGCTGTCATGTTTGGCATTTTATTCTGAACCTGTGGTTAAAAAGTCACAAGTGGAAAAAAAAGAAAGATTACAGTTTTACAGGTCCACTGATGACAAGGTCATTAGAGACAGACACGAGCTTAAATCGTAGGAACCGGACCGGCAAACATCCTGTTGGGATAGTGTGGAAAATCTCACTTGGCAGTCACAGAGTCATTCAATTTATGAAAATAACTGGTAACAACAGTTAGTGAGGATATAAAGTGGCTATTTTGTAGATAAGGCAACAGGCAGGCTTTTATTTATTGTTGCACTGGAAATAGTAGTTGACCTACAGAAGAGAGAGCTTATAAAATATTTGTACAGCCCACACAAGGACTTGTGTAGGTCTGCTGATGACACTGCAATTCCGTCACAGATGGAAAAGGATTTGGAAGAGACACTGAACGAAATGGATACTGCCTTGAAAAGAGGTTATAAGATGAACATCAACAAAAGTAAAACAATGGTAATGGAAATTGGTAATCAGGCAATGACGAGAGAATTGCATTAGACTATGAGACACTAAAAGTAGTAGATGAATTTTGGTATTTGGGCAGAAAAATAACTGATGATCACAAAAGTAGAGAGGATATAAAATGCCAACTGGAACTGGTAACAGTAAGTAAAGTATTTCTGAGAGAGAGAAATTTGTTAGCATGAAACAAATTTAAGTGTAAGGCAGCCTCTTCTGATGGTATTTGTTTGGAGTGTAGGCTTGTGTGGAAGTGAGACACGGATGATAAACAATTAAGAAGAGAAGTAAAGAGAAGCTTTTCAAATGTGGTGAGACTACAGAAAAATACTGACGATTACACAGATAGAATGAATAACTGATGAGGTGGTATTAAATCGAAGGGGTGAAAAAAGAAAGTTATGGTGCAACTTGACTAAAAAAGGAATCAGATGAAGGCACATATCCTGAGGCATCAATGAATAGTCAATATGGTATTGGAGGGAAGTGTGACAGCTAAAAACTGTAGAGGGGGACCAAAGCTTGAACATAATAAACAGGTTCAAATGGATGTAGTTTGCAGTAGTTATGCAAACACGAAGAGGCTTGCACAGGACAAAGGAGTGTCGACAGCTGCAAAAAAGCAGTCTTTGGACTGAAGACCACAACAGCAACAACACACATACGAACATACATGACTGCTAAAGAGTAGGGGATTCGTAACAGTCGGAGGCAGCCATGATCATTCAGCATATGCAAGGAAGGGCCAGATGAGTGGTCACAGACTGGTGTTGCAGGAGAACACAAGGTATGTTTACACAGATCATAAAAATTGCATATTGCCAACAGCACATCCTGACGATGTTGTCTGGCAACACTGTGGCCACACAAATTGCAGCCATATGTACTACAACATTACTGGCCACTATTGCCCAGCAACGCTTGTTTCAATGCTCTTGCAGGCTGTAAGTTTTTACGAGGGGCCACGCTACTGCCATAAATGAACTAATGTGTGCTAACGGGAGTGAGTGCTGCTCTACTGCTTTTACATTAAACAAGGAATGAAGTTAGAAATAACAAGATAAATCAGGTTTTGTGGATGCTTTCTTTTTCAAGTAAGAGGAATACTTAAGAAAATTTAACTAGTGGACTGATGTTAGAAACATACCTAGTCCAGAAATTTACCACAACATGAAGACACACTTTCAAATATCTAGTACACACAATTTGTCTGACAAATGATAAAACTGATACTATTATGAGACACTGCATACCAGTTACAACCCGATTGGTGATCACTTTTCAATTATTAACTGCTGGTGATTCACAGAGAGGTTTAATATACCTCTTTTAAGTTCACTATTCATCAATAAGCCTCATGGCACCAGAAGTACACACTGCTGAAAGATTTTTATTTTCATTTTATTTTTGGTCACTGGCATACACCACTGTTTGCACTACCAATTCTTTCTTTAGTTACATCTTTAGACAGTATGACACTGAAAACATCAAAGGCAAACAATACAGATGAGGACCAACCTGCACTTCCGCTCTTCCTATGTAATTTCTTTGCCTCGCATTTGGCACAGATTTGAACATTGTGTTTATACAATAATTTTGACATCCCAGAACTGCCGATTGTAGAAGAATCGGATTTATAAAATTAATTGTTCTCTTATTTGTCCACTACTCCATTTCTGAACATGACAGACTTATGACAAGAAACCACTACAGCACACGTGGCAATATGTGTAAACACAAACTTTTGAACAAAAGCAAAACAATATTGTTTTCGCTCAGACATTTGACTGCAGCACTTTCATTGAGACAGGTAGGAAACAAAGATGAGAGCAACAGGGAAGCATTTACAGATGAGGACAGAGAAGATGGCTCCTTAACAGAAATACTGAAAACTGTGAACTGGCAGATACTTGAAGAGAGACCTGCAGTATATTCTGAAAACACGGATCACAAGAATGGTTAATCAAGACAGAATTCTTAAGCTCCAGGCATACTGCTTGCATAAAGTCTGCAGAGATACATTAAATTACACTGTGGATGAAGTGACACAGCAGCCATGAGGGAACCATCAGTCCTCCCTAGCCCCGTGTTCTCATCTTCTGCCAACAAGAAGCCATTCCTCTGTCAGTGATGGTAAAGGATGTAGTTGTGCCACTGGCATTTCAACTGCAGCTGCCATAAAACAGATGTTGTAAAGAAGCAACGGTTCCCACACAAACATGGCAACTTCATGTTCAAAAGTGGAGATGTGCTTTAAACGTGGTCTTTGAGGTTAAGCTTCACCATGACTGATGTTAATGTAAATAGAAACTACAAATTTACTGTAAACAGTCGAAATTTACTTTTATTCACACTACTCATTTCTGGGCTTTAAACTTCATCATCAGGCAGAGTTATGCAAATTTTAATTTTAATAAGACACATAGGCCTACATGTTGTGTGTACGACTTTTGGGTAATGTGGCACTATCAGACATTAGAGCCCAAAAAAAGAAAAAAATTATTGCAAGGCTCAAAATTTTGGGGAGGCCTTTGCTTGCAACAATGAATGATAATACAAAATGCAGAGTGAGCCAGGGCACTACCAACAAACCTTCAGAAGTTGTTCAGGGATACACACTGGGGACAGCTCCGGCCTCCTAGCAGAGAGGAGTTCACAGCAGCTGCAGCTTATTGTTTCTATACAGATTGTATACATTGTTTAGTTTAGTGGCATTCTCACATTCTTCTGAGTAGCTGTTTATTTAGCTGTTTCTATTGGTGTTATTTATTTTTGTTCTAAACGTTTTCATTGTTTTTGACTGTTTGTGTTGGATAAGTTCTGTTTCCAGAGTTGGGGTTACATTACCTGTGGTTCAGACAATAATTGATTAAAGGTGGATAGGGACTGCACCTGTTGTGTACGGATGCTTGAGGAATTGGCCACTGTCTGTAAACAGATGGAAGCTGTGTCCAGTCATGGTTGACAGGCAACAGGCTGCTGTTCTGGACAGCAGTGGAGTTGGTGTGTCCGAGACAAATGCTTTGGAATTTCTAGAAACCATAGCATCATGTGGGCTCCCCGATGTTGCTGCATCTTCTGATTAGCACATCCCAGTCAGTTGATACTTACCTGGCGGCGATCGGCGAACATTTGTGGGGTCAAGAAACTCTGGTCAGAAGGCTAAGGTGGGTACTGGCTGTGCGGGTGACCCCTTAAACAAGGTTTGAGGCATTGCCTACTGCTGAAAGCAGATCTCAGCCAGCATGTGATACCTAATCTGTTGAAACTGAGGCCGACCTTCCCGAAAGGTCCGAAGAAGTGCAGAGTGTGGGACTGCTTGTCAATGAGATCTCCAACGACAGCCAGTTGACGGAACCTGTCAGGAAAACAGGGGGCAGGTCAGGAAAGGAGTCCAGTGTCCACTCTGTTTGCTTGTCGGGTTATCTCATATGAGATGCAGGAGATGCTCTGCCAGCACTAACTGAGCGCACTAGATGCATCTGGCTGCAAATAGTGGCTCACATAAGCACGAACAACGCTTGTCATCTGGGTTCAGAGGCCATCCTCAGTTCCTGTATGCAGCGGGCTGATTTGGGGAAGACCCCATGGGGTGGAAGCAGGGCTATCGTTTTGCAGCATCGTTTACAGAACTGATCCTGGTCCTCTTCTACACAGAATATTTGAAAGAACTTGCCCCTCTCCAGCAGCAGTGCACTTTAATCTTTGGAGGAGTGAAGTGTTCCCGATTACTGGAAAAAAGCACTGGTCATCCCAATTTTGAAGAATGGCCGTTGAACAACCTCGATATATAAGCCTATATCTCTTACATTGTTCAGCTGTAGAATTCTGGAATATATTTTATGCTTGATATCATGACACTTCTGTAAGAACCAAGATGTGTTTCGAAAACAATGATAGTTTGAAACCGAAATTGTTCTATTCATCTACAAGACACAGTATATACAGTCGCTCAGGTAGATTCCACGTTCCTCGACTTCCATATATCATTTGATACAGTTCCAAACTGCAGCCTAATGAACAAAATTTGAGCAACAGAATATCAGACTAAATGTGTGATTGAATTGAAGAGTTTCTCATGAACAGAACACAGTATGACATTCTGAACGGAGATAAGTCTTCAGACCAAAAGTGACTTCATGTATACCCCATGGGAGTGTTATAGGACAACTAATTTTCATAATATATATAAATGACCTAGTAGATAATGTTGGAAGTTCCACGAGGCTTTTTGCAGCTGACACTGTTGTATACAGAGAAGTCACGACTCTCGAAAATTATAGTGAAATGCAGACAGACTTGCAGAGGAGTGACGCTCAGTGCAGGAAGTGGCAATTGATCTTCAACATAATGAAAGAAATGAACACAATGCGAATACAGACAGAAAGAACCTTCGCTGTATGATTACACAAGTGCAGAACAATTACTGGTCGCAGTTACTTTCATAAAATATCTAGGAGTATGCATTAGGAGCAATATGAAATGGAAAAACCACATAAAATTAATCACGAGTAAGCCATATGCCAGACTGAGATTCATTGGAAGAATCCTTAGGAAATGTAGTCCATTAATGAAGGAAACAGCTTACATAACACTCGTTCAATTGTTACTTTAATACTGCTTATCAGTACGAGATATGTATCAGATAGGAGTGACAGAGGAAATACAGAAGATGCAAAGAAGAGTAGTGCATTTCTTTAAAGGTTCATTTAGTAAGCACGAAAGCATCAGAGATATGATCAACCATCTCCAGAGGCAGACATTGCAAGACAGACGTTCTGCATCACAGTGTGGTTTATTGGTAAAGTTCCAAAAAGAGTCAACAAATACTTCTTCCTATGTATGTCTAGTAGAAGACCATAAAGCTAAAATAAGAGACATGCAAGACCACACAGAGCCTTACAGGCAATTCTCCTTCTCACGTACTATTTGCGAATGGAACAGGAAAGGGAGAAGTAAAAGTGCTACATAAAGGACCCCTCCATCAACACCAAAAAATGGCTTGTGGAGTGTATTAGGTACCCGCAGTCTTCTGCAGCTTGTCGTAGGGTAATTATGTAATTTTGATTTATTCAGGTTGTTACTTCAATTATCTTTGTTTCTGTGAAAGCACCTTCACAGCAGTGGGGAATGTTGTCATATGCAATCACCAAAATGTACAACATAAAGCACAGAGTAACACAACAACTCTCAGATGCAGAAGTATTCCGATGTGGCTGCCATCGGCGTGGCAGCAACTTGGCACTCGCTCTTCCATTGCATTCAGTGAAGACTATCCGTAGTACTGCAGTGTATCACTGTTACCACACAACTAACACTGTCAGAAAACAAAACACTAGACAGAATGGTTGTTCTTATCATTGTACTGTCATATTTTAGAGGCAATAAAATTTTGAGAAATGTTACGTACATGATCTTTTGATGCCTTCGGAGGTGAGATACACTGAAGCACCCACTCCCTATATTATTAACTGTGCCCTGAGGAATGTTACTGTAAGGTGACCAAAACCTTGATACTTCAGCATTTTAATTATTTTCTAAGACCAAGAGTGAATACACTTAGAAGGATTTTAATGACAATAATATAAATACGAGTACCTCCACTGGACATGGGATTCTTTCCCCTAATGTTCACATCACGCACAGCGACATATCTGGTTACAGTTTTATTGAATTTTAAGGGTTGGCAGACAGATGATGAAGCAAATACACTATTTGCCTAAAACCTTCTTATTTCTGCTGAATCAAGAGCAGAGCACAGGGAAAACATTATAGGAAAAGTGGAGGCTGTGACTTCCTTACTGCCCAAATTTCCTGCTGACACGCTCACTGCTCAAAAGAATAACGACGACTAACAGGGTAGTGCAAGCCATTATTCTTCCTATGCTCCATGCATGAAAGGAATGGGACGAATCTGGAATATACACTGCAATGAAAATTATTGGTGCAGACATACACAGCCACACACTGATGAGCCAAAACATTTTGACCACTACCGACCATGACACTGAGTGGTGTACCAGGAATGTGATGCAGTTAGGAAAGTGTACGAACAGTGGAAACTCCAGATTGGAATATCAACAATGTAAGGAAAAGATAGATTGGACTTACTGTACAGATGACACATTAAGTTGCCAACAAGTACAATCAAACGATCAGAAAAACACGCACACGCACAGAGGCGCGCGCGCGCCACGCAAGCACACCTCACACACACACATTACTGCAATTTCTGGCTGTTGAGACCAGAATGCCAATGCATTCTGGCAGGTGACTTACTTGAGTGAGTGAACGTGTGCATGTTTCTCTTTCTTTTTCAGATCAAGGCTGTGGAAGAAAGCTAATGATTAATTGTCTTTTAATTGTGCCTGTCTGCAACTTAATGTATCATCTTTATGATAAGTAGCAATCTATCTTCTGCTTACATTAAGGGAAGTATACAAGTGGAGCCGAGATAAAAGGGGAATCATTCTAGCAACAATATGGGCTGCAAATGGTGAAATCCACTGACGTAAACGACTTTGACAAAGGGCAGATTGTTACGGCCCAGCACCTGGGAACGAGGTTCTCGAAATGACAAAGATGGTCACTGTTCACACGCTACTTTTGTGGAAAGTGATCAGAGGATGGTGAAACCTTGAGCTGGTGAAAATGTGTTAGATGTCCACATCTCACCACATGCAGGTTGTCAGCTTGCCTGCTCTGTAGAACAGGGTAGGTGCCACAGATCTATCACAGATCTGACAATCAGGTTCAATGCCTGTGCAGTATAACTGTTTCGGAGCACACTACTATTTGGCCCCCTATGTCGAATTTGGGGCTCCTGTATGCAAAAATACGTAAAATACCCACTTAAGTTATCTAACATAAAACTATGTAAATGTATGCATACCTCCTGTGTGTGTTTCTTATCTCCAGCATGAACTTTGCTTCTAATACTGTCTTCCACTCTACTCATCACGGTGGCAGTGGCAGCTTTATTGCCACTACTCTGTCTCTTTCTTCTTCCCACATCCTCCAGTTTTGATGTAGACTCTGAAGATTCTTGAGATGGCTGGGAATGCACCTGTTTAACATAGCACTTGGAATATCATATCTCATGCCACTATAAATCAAAAATTGAGTAAGACAATGCCAAAACATATAACAGAGAATGCTTCTGGAAGGTTGTACTTTTCCTTCCCTCTTTTCTTTTAAAGCTTCATTGTACTGCAAGACCAAAAGAATACAGTCAACAAGCTACTTCTCATTTGCACGAATTTATATCACTCAATTATTTCAAATTCAAAATACTAATCTTGAGTAAAGTTTACAAGCCCAAAATAAAGTTAAATTCTAGCAAAAATTACTAAACAAATACACAAAGGACTTGAAAGGGGCTTCTTTCTCTGCAAAACATGAGTTTCAAAGGATTATACAGAGAAGGTACTCAGGATTGCAGGTTGAGATAAACAGAACAAGGCAGGATTAGAAGAAAATTTAGACAAATCATGAGAGCCTGAAGAGTCTGAAGAAGTGGACAAAGAAATTGACAAATTGGAGATGGGGAAAGCACAAACAAAAAACAAGAAGTAAAACAAAGGATAACTGAGACACATCGGGGAGGAAAAAGAAGAATTAAATGTTCAAAATTTCGTCAACAGTGTTGACACTAGAAATGGAGTGCTTGCTCGGTTGGACAGTTTATCAGCTACAGTCACAAGGAAGGAAAGGCTCCACCATCTTTACAGGTTGCCACTGGTAAACAACAGAAAGAGAGGCATGGATGGCAAACAGATGGGAAAACCAACAGGACAGCCAAGGAGTAACAAAATACAAAAATTGTAAAAGGGGAGAAAAATAGCTAAAGAGGATAAATGAATATAAAAAGAACAGTACAAATTAATAATGCTCAGTATTTGGAAAAAGTATTGATTGTTTTAAAAGTGTGTGATATTTGAGTTTATCCATGGCAGATGCAAGGCTACTACTGTTGAACTCATTGTTAAAATGCAGGCTCAACCACCTCTGACAATGCAAAAGTGCTACACCTGATGTGTTCCAAAGGAGCAAGCCTTCATCACCAGAATTTTCTACAATAATCTTATACAAGTAATAAAAATAGAAATAAAATTAGTGATCATTTTCCTTGTAAATATGTCTTTCTAAATCATGTTTTAACATCACTCACCAAGTCAGTAAAGTGAAATTAAATAAATCAGCATATGCAGTCTGTGAGCATACACAATGTCTCAGCTACAGAAATTCATGTGCACGGTCTGTATTCCTCCTTGAAAGGAAATTCTGTGTACAAACACACAAATATATGTATAGTGCAACTGAGTGCTTTGTGTGCCGAATCAAGAAATCAAATACACTCTCATCAATGATAGAAGACATTGCACGTCCCCACAGACATGTCTGGGAGTTCAAATCTTATCAAGTACTGATGGTCAGCAGTATAAATACAACTGAAATAGCTAAGCATAGACTCTGATGTTGTACCAGATCTCTTTTTTTTTTTTAAAGTTGTTTCCATTTCCTATAATCTGTTCATGTAATGTACTTTTATTTTTCTCACTATGTACTGCAATCTCTAATTGTTCCAACAGATCCAATTTTGTACCCTTATTAAGTGTATGAAAATCTTGTGAGTTTCTTCAGTTCTCAACAAAGGGTGGCAGTTTTACAGAAGTGTTACAACCAGCTTTTCAAAATTACTAAGCTGAGAGAATCGACAATGTCTCAGCAATATCTTGTACCTCAACTTCACAGACGCACCAGCCTGACAAATGCAGTTCATGTAATAGCTGTTACACTGAATTTTGTAAATAGCAGCTTTATCATAGAGAGGATAAATGAATACATAAAAAGGAATATAAATTAATAATGCTCTACATTTGGAAAGCTCAAAATTTCATCTACCTTCTGCAATAAAGTAGCATTGTATGCAATTTGTTAAGAGCTTCTCGAAGACTTGGCTCCTCAGCTATTTGATGAACTATTAACTTTACTCCTTACATTATTTATAGTCCATGCACTGAGGCATTCAAACAATCATTTTTCAGGAAGAGGCCCTATGAACTTGTACAATGGGGCATACCCTCTGTC
The DNA here is from genome assembly GCF_023898315.1 of Schistocerca nitens. NCBI lineage: Eukaryota > Metazoa > Arthropoda > Insecta > Orthoptera > Acrididae > Schistocerca > Schistocerca nitens. Next base: position 109,807,059 of record NC_064623.1, read on the forward strand.
ATGCACATCACGGTGGTTTGCAGAGTGTATATGTAGATGTACATTTTCCGAATTATTCTGACACCTTTCCACCACATACATATAACTATGCAACAGCTGCTTCAACCCGGTTTCTCAATTCTGGTAGATCATGAGATAATAGGGACTCACACACACGTATCTCGCGATCTTCCAAAGAGAGAAATTCCATGTCAGATAAGGTGAATGAGGAGGCTATAAAAAATAAGTTTTATCATTCAGAAGATGTATCTAGCAGAGTAACACCATTTAACCAATTCCGTGAAGAGTTGATTATACACTGTCTGACAAAAAGTGAGGAGAGGAGCAAACAAAGTAAGACTTACATATGTGGTTTCTGTCCTTTAGGACATGTCAGAAAGAACAGGCACTATTTTTTATCCTGAAGCCACTATGAATCAAGACAATAGCTGCCAATGGGTACCAGATTGTTTCAATAGGCTAATCCGAAAATTGGTGCCGGACTGGGATCTCCTGCTTGCTAAACAGATGCGCTGATCACTACGTCATGCGAACATAGCGGTCACCACAATGGCATGGACTACCTTATCATGCCTCCTGTCAAACGTAACTTTTCAATTTACACCACACACTACTGATGTAGTGTCCCTACACACTAGTCACGTGACTTCAGAGGTTGAGAGAGTATATTAACCCACTTATCAGTACAATGTTGTTCTTTTAATGTCTAAGTGAGGAATGGAACATTAACTTCAAATGCCTGTATAAAGCAGTATTGCAATTCGACTGAATCACAAACTTTTTGTATCAGGTGGCCGGCACATAAATTAATACCCACCTTGCAAAGTAACTCAGTAACTGTGCTTGACAATGCAAGTTATCACAACATATTGGAAAAAAATCCAACTATAAACAGCAAGAAAGCTGAGATAGCAAAATTTTTAAGTTCTCAAAATATTCAATTTGTGTGAGGAAGCATCGAAATTGGTTATACGCATCAATAAAAAGCAACAACCCAGAAAAAGATGTTGAAAGCATAAGTTTACGCATACCACATACCACTTACTGAATGCTGGCCCCTATTCCAACTGCTCATGAGGTCTGATTCCTACTACACATCTGCGAGGAGGCCTTAAGATGGCGTAGTGAAATTCCAAAACTGGTCACAGAAATAAATTAAATTCAAAATACGGACAGATGAAAGTGTTATCTTACATTGTATATTAAACAGCCAACAGCCCCTCAACCATCATGTACAACGATGGACTTGAGGAGACTCCGCTCTTCAGTTGCCACCAAATCATCCAGAACTAAATGCAATGGAAATGGCACAGACACAAGGAAAGAATTTCATGGCTACCATGAATGCCACTTTTATGCTCAAGGATGTCTGGGACCTAGGTGAAGAGAAATTTGCTTCTATCGCTGAGCCAGAATAGGCAGGATTTTGCAGACAGGCGGAAGGTGTCGAAAAGATATATACCGGACATGAAAAGATCTTCCGACACTGACAACAGATTTCGACCATTACATTTTGATGAAAGCGAGTAACAGATGGTTAGTAATGAAGACTCTACATGTTCTTTATTTTACATTGCCGTATCACTTATGCAACACTATCAAACACATCTCTCTCTCTCTCTCTCTCTCTCTCTCTCTCTCTCTCTCTATATATATATATATATATATATATATATATATATATATAACAGAGGGAAACATTCCACGTGGAAAAAATATATCTAAAAAGAAAGATGATGAGACTTACCAAACAAAAGCGCTGGCAGGTCGATAGACACACAAACAAACACAAATATACACACAAAATTCAAGCTTTCGCAACAAACTGTTGCCTCATCAGGAAAGAGGGAAGGAGAGGGAAAGACGAAAGGATGTGGGTTTTAAGGGAGAGGGTAAGGAGTCATTCCAATCCCGGGAGCGGAAAGACTTACCGTAGGGGGAAAAAAGGACAGGTATACAATCGCACACACACACATATCCATCCACACATACAGACACAAGCAGACATATTTCTGCTTGTGTCTGTATGTGTGGATGGATATGTGTGTGTGTGCGATTGTATACCTGTCCTTTTTTCCCCCTACGGTAAGTCTTTCCGCTCCCGGGATTGGAATGACTCCTTACCCTCTCCCTTAAAACCCACATCCTTTCGTCTTTCCCTCTCCTTCCCTCTTTCCTGATGAGGCAACAGTTTGTTGCGAAAGCTTGAATTTTGTGTGTATATTTGTGTTTGTTTGTGTGTCTATCGACCTGCCAGCGCTTTTGTTTGGTAAGTCTCATCATCTTTCTTTTTAGATATATATATATATAACAGAGGGAAACATTCCACGTGGAAAAAATATATCTAAAAAGAAAGATGATGAGACTTACCAAACAAAAGCGCTGGCAGGTCGATAGACACACAAACAAACACAAATATACACACAAAATTCAAGCTTTCGCAACAAACTGTTGCCTCATCAGGAAAGAGGGAAGGAGAGGGAAAGACGAAAGGATGTGGGTTTTAAGGGAGAGGGTAAGGAGTCATTCCAATCCCAGGAGCGGAAAGACTTACCTTAGGGGGAAAAAAGGAAAAAAGGAGGAAAAAAGGACAGGTATACACTGGCACACACACACATATCCATCCACACATACAGACACAAGCAGACATCTTGTGTCTGTATGTGTGGATGGATATGTGTGTGTGTGCCAGTGTATACCTGTCCTTTTTTCCTTTTTTCCCCCTAAGGTAAGTCTTTCCGCTCCTGGGATTGGAATGACTCCTTACCCTCTCCCTTAAAACCCACATCCTTTCGTCTTTCCCTCTCCTTCCCTCTTTCCTGATGAGGCAACAGTTTGTTGCGAAAGCTTGAATTTTGTGTGTATATTTGTGTTTGTTTGTGTGTCTATCGACCTGCCAGCGCTTTTGTTTGGTAAGTCTCATCATCTTTCTTTTTATATATATATATATATATATATATATATATATATATATATATATATATATATATATATATATATATATATATATATATATATTGCATTTGTCAAATTACTGGCTGTAACATACGCATTTGTGTGAAGGCTTCAGCTGCCTACACCTCCCTGAACATGCTGTGTCCATCCGCAACACAACGCACACCACCATAATTATCTCTTCCACTACAGTGCGACCTACACTGCCATGGGCCAAGTAATTTTGTACACACTCCCAGAGAGAGGTGGACAGTGGAAGGGTAGAGAGAGGGAGGAAGATCAGAATACAACATACCATTTGTGTCATAATCATTAAAGGTGGAGCATAAGCATGAAGGAGAAGGAACTGCACATTCACTATTGAAAGAAGCCATTTGGCTGCAGTAATTTAAGGAAACCATGGAAAACCTAACTCAAGATGTTTGGATAGTGATTTAAATCCTATTTTTCCCAAACAAATCTGTCTCAACTTGAGGCACGACAAGCTATGAAACTGGGTAGAAAATTACTAACTGGTTTAAAATTACTAATGTCGAATTACATTTATAGTGTGTATGGTAATAGTGCCAATATAAATACACCTCAGAGTAGCAGTTAAAACCAACATCCTCATTTAGTTCTAGGATGTATTCCAATATCCATCCTCCCCTAGAGTTTTGCCCTCCACAGTTCCCTCTCAACACCCATTATTCCATCCTTTCTTCTTGTTAGTGCTTTCTACATGTTTCTTTCCTCTTTGATTCTGTGGAGAACTTATTCATTTCTTATCTTATCACTTCACCTAATTTACAGTATCATTCTATAGCACTACATATCACTCTCTTCTATTCAATTTATTTCTGGTGTCCCCTTAGTCATTGCCTCACTTCCAAACAATGCTGCACTCTGAACATACATTGTCAGAAATTTCTTCCACAAACTGAGGTTGCTGTTTGATACTAGTAGACTTCTTTTGCACGGATGCACTCTTTGCCTGCATTAGTCTGCCTTTTATGTCATCTTCGCTTCATATCCTATTTTGCTTCCATGGTACAAGAATTCCTGCACTTTGTCTACTTTGTGATCTTCAATATTTGTGTTAAGTTCCTCACTAATCTCTCAACTAATTCTTGTTACTTTCACCTTTCTTCAGGCTATTCGCTTACCACATTGTGTTCAACAGACACTTTATTTCAGTCATCATGTCCTGTTATTCTTCCTTTCACTTTCACTGAGGATAGCAGTGTCATCAACAAATCTTGTCACTGATATTCTTTCACCCTGAATTTTAATCCCTGTCCTGAACCTTTCCTTTATTTCTGTCACTGCTTCTTTGACACACTCTATTCTTGGTCTTCTCCATTCTCGCTTCTTATAGTATATTATGGTATTTCCCTACAGCTCACACTCATACAGTGTTGAGCATTTTGCACAATTCTACATATCAAACCCTTTTCTAGGTCTACAAATGTGTGCTGATTTTTGCCACAACAGATGCTTGAGAAATGCCTCTGTCATTCCTTTACTTTTCCTACAATCAAACTGACTGTCACTCAAGATCTCCTCAATTTCCTTATCCATTCATCTGTACATTATTCTTGTCAGTAAGTTGGATGCTTGAGCTGCTGGGCTGATGGCACAATAATTCTGGCACTTTTTTGCCTACACTATATTTGGAATTGTGGGTGGTATTTTTCCGAAACTCTGGTGGTATGTATCCTGTCACATAGATTCTACACACCAAGTTGAATAGTTATCTGTTTGCCAAAGTGCACCTGAGTTTAGAAATTCTGAAGAAAATTTTTTCTATGCCTTCTGCCTTATTTCAATGCAAGTTGTCCGAATCTCTGTCAAATGTTGACTGTAATGCTGCATCCCCTATATCTTCCAAATCAACTTAGATTTTCTTCTATCACACCAGCAGACAGTTCCTCCCCTTGTAGAGGCCTTCAATGTAATCTTTTCACTTACCCACTCTCTCCTCTATGTTTCAAACAACGGAATTCCTCTTACATTCTTAATGTTGACGATTTTGCTTTCAACTTCACTGAAGGTTGTTATGACATTCCTAGATGCTGAATCAATCCTTGCAATGACCATTTCTTTCCTAATTTGTTCATTTTCCTCCTGCAGCCAATTCACTTTAGCTTCCTTGCATTTTCTATTTATTTCACTCCTGAGTGACTTATTTGCAGTACTCCTTTCTTTTCTGAATGTTTTTATATTTCCTTCTTTTGTCGATCAGTTGAGGTACATCTTCTGCTAACAAAGGCTTATGCCTATGTTTATCCAGCTTTAGCGACTGCTATTTTTAGAGATGTCCTTTCCATTCTAACTGAACTGCCTACTGTGGTATTCATTGTAACAGCCTCAGGGAACTTCGAATGTACATTATTATTCCTCAGTATTCTACTTCTTTCCATGTTAATTCTACCTGTCAATTCTCATAAACTTCAGCCTACTATTTGTCATTATTAAATTGTGGTCCACATCTATATCTGCTTCTAGGTGTGCCTTACAATCCAATATCTGATTTTGGAATCTCTGTCTGACCACAATGTAATCTACCTGGTATTTTCCACCTTCTCGAGACATTTCCCAAGTATACCACCTCCTCTTGTGATTTTTGAGAAGCTGAAGTTTACTGCGTAACTCTTATTAGTTTTTCCACTCTCTCAATCCTGCTACCAAGACTATTTTCTCTCTTACACTGTGTTCAATTCCTTTCCATGCCACAGCATTCAAATCTCCCATTATTATTATTATTATTATTAGGTTATTACCACCTTTAAATGCAGAGCTACCTGCTCAATGCACTCATGTGCTCACTCTATACTTTCACTCCTGTTAGTTACTTCGATACGTATACTTGAATTATTGTTGTTGGCATTGGTTTGGTGTCAATTCTGATGAGAATAATTGGATCACTGAATCGTTCAAAGTAGCTCACTCAGTGCTACTTCCCTATTTGTAACAAATCCTGCTCCCCTTTATACCATTTTCTGTCAGTACTTATATTACCTACATTAACAAGTAATTAAACTTACATAATAGTTGAAGTACTGAGTCATCACTAGGCACGTAACGAGACTGAGAACACCGTTAGCTTTCTGACAATTCCTTCTTCATAGTTATAGATTATATATACACACAATGGTTCAAATGGCTCTGAGCACTATGGGACTCAACTGCTGTGGTCATCAGTTCCCTAGAACTTAGAACTACTTAAACCTAACTAACCTAAGGACATCACACACATCCATGCCCGAGGCAGGATTCAAACCTGCGACCGTAGCAGTCGCACGGTTCCGGACTGCGCACCTAGAACCGCGAGACCACCGCGGCCGTCACACACAATGGTCTCAGTTCTATTCAATAACATTTCATGCAAAGTGCCAGATGTCAACGGCTTGTTGCCACAATATTCAGCACAGTCTTCTGACCACCTTGTGTGGTGTACCCAAATTTTGTTGCATGGTGTCACTCCAGCACATGTGCTTCTGTTGCACGTCTGTGCGCTGCTGGGAGCACCCTTTGTGGCAGAATCTCAACTCGTTAACGTCAGATCAGTCATCTTAACATGATAAAAATTACACAATGACACCAGCTGTGCACAATACACAGTTATTCTACAACAGGATTCCATTTAGTATCTACCTGGAAATAGCTGTTTTGACTTATAAGGGCTTCAAACAGTCATAGTTCCACTGATTCACTGACAACAGAGTTTCAAGGCAAAGTACTAAGGAGACATTAGCTTAAAGTAACCTTTCGCATACTGCAACATAAATCTCGGTGCTTTTGGATTGGTCAATGATGACTCAGAGCTGTACGAGGCACATGTTTATAAGATTCCATGCGAATGTGGCAAATCATATACAGGGCAAACAACATGCATCCTTCTTGAGAGCATCATGTAACACCAGTAGCATATTTGCCTCCTCCAAGCCATCAAATCCATCTTGTGGTAAACACTTTATTTCTACCTGTCATTTGATGAAATATGGGAGCTTACCGTGCTTTCACCAGTATACACCTGAAGGTGGCCCGGAGTACCCATGCCGAAATACCACAACAGCAAGTAACTGACATCGGCAGTTCGCCATAAATTTCTTGGAACAATTTATGTGCCGGTAAAGTTTAAAATTTTGCACAGTCTCAGATTTGTTTAAGTGCTTGTTAATGTCTCAGGACCTCAACTATTCAACATGTTATTACTTATACTTCTTAAATTAGTTATACTCTACACAGTAGAGGTGGGTTGGATAAACCTGAATTTATCTTTAGTTTGTCGCCTGAAAGTAATGTTTCAATGAATAGTGGTTCACAATGGAAGTTGAATTTAAAGATATGTCTAAAGCACTGTTAAACCACATTAATGCAGTGGAGGAGCAGATACAGGTTACAAAAATGCAGATGGATCTTATAAATTGTGCACAAGTTGAATGTACACATAAGGGAGACATCGAAGAAGAAATATGATATGTGTAGAGAGAAATTTTCATGGGCTGCCAGATAAAATCAAAAAGTTCCAAAGGAAGATTGAGTCTAGTAGTGACCAACTGAGTGCTGAATTAATCGCTGAAGGGAAAGCACATGTGATAAGACAAAACTGAAGCAAAATCTGAAGGAAGTAAACAGCAGAATTCAAATATTATGAGCTGATTTGACTCCCAGAAATTTTTACCTTCCACAAGAGAGGAGAAGAAATCTGTGCTGTTAGTCACAAATCAGAAAATTTTATGCTTCAAACATCTGTCTGCTGTACAATGAATAGAATAATCTGCTACATGGGAGATAATGGCCAAATTTCTACTTCCTAAAGCACAATATGTTAACTCCATTTGTACCTTCTGTGGTGAGGTCCTATCACCATCAGCATGGACCAAATTTGTAATGGGACTTTTGACATGGTCCTCTGTCCCCAGGTCGCTGCTGCTCCTTTTTCTCCTTTCTAGGTCATCTGGTCTCGATCCAGACTTGGAACGTCTTCTAGATTCCCTTGCTGAAGTCATAGTAGCTTCCTGCACAGCGAGAATGTTACATCACAAATCAATTTGTGTATCAGCCTGTCTGCTATAGTTGGTATACTGTGTGTGCTGCTTGCTACAGTAGTTCTTCCAGATACAGACGGTTGCTTACATTTAATGTACTTTCACCAAATGAAGTTACATAATCACAGATGTAGAGTAGAAATAACACTTGTAGACCTACCAAATAGCAAGAAAAAAATACATCAAAAAATGATATTGCTATATGAGGCATGTCAAAAAGAATCTGCGTAACATTTTTCTATTTAGTGTTAGTAAAAAATTTACAATACAGTTACCATACTTTTCAATGCACCTGATCCATTTTTGCACAAGCTTTCCAATACCCACAGAAAAGAAGTACTTCAGCTGAACAGCAAGCCACATATGTACCACTTCCTTCACATCTTCATCGGGGGTGAACTGACGGCCTCTTAAACCACCTTTGAGTGGACCAAATACCATATTTACTCGAATCTAAGCCAAACTTTTCTTCCGGTTTTTGTAATCCAAAAAACCGCCCGTGGCTTAGAATCGAGTGCAAAGTTAGCAGAAGTTCCGAAAAATTTTGGTAGGTGCCGCCACAACTAACTTCTGCCGTCGAATATATGTAGCACTACACAGGCATCCTTTGCAGGCATGAAGATAAATACTGGCGCCAAAACCTCCACATCAGTATAAAAAAAAAGAGAGAGAGAGAGAGAGAGAGAGAGAGAGAGAGAGAGGTGGAAGTGGAGCTTCATTCTCCACCCCGAATTTTGACCACTGCATTTTCATTTTCATACATTACCCAACGAAGTAAATACAAATTCCGTATAGCAGCATTTCAATGTACTACGAAAATCAGACTGGCAAGACTGTTTGGGATGTTTGTCAATATGGCCAACTCTACGTTCTGAATTTTTTCCTACCTGTGAGAAGAGATGGTTGCTAATAAGAACTTTTGTGAATTGTGAATCACATGTAGTATTCTCTTCACCATAAGAATAATACAAATATAAACATTTTGCCATGTATTCTTTAGTGTTTGCTGCTATCTCATTTAAATCCTATATGCCTAATAAACTATGAAACTAGAGTGAGACTACAGCAAAAGCGGAAGAATATACCTATCATGTCATGTTTATATTCGTATTATTCTTATGCCTAATTGTGATACAGTCAGAAATGAAGCACGGCAATTGACTAGATTTTTAAATCTAAGATGACTGTAATTTCTGTGCAGAATGTAATGTACTAAAGAGGCGTCTGCAAAGATTTTCAAACGGAGAAAAATTTTTGCTAAACTCTCATTCAGAACATCTTCTATCATACGCAGTCTATTATTTGGTTCTTGTTGATCATTATCAAAGAAGGCAGCAGTGTAAGTAACAACAAATAGCAGTCTCTTGCCATTGTTTCACTTATGAGGCAATTCCTCTCTCTTTTTTTTATTGTAAGCGGCGGTAGTGTACACAAAAGCAAGCCTTGCCGCGAGCGGCGACAGGTCATAAACACTCATTATCAGAATGCGACAAACAATGCGTGACACAGTACAATAATGCATTTTCAGCTTAGAGTGACGTAAACACCTATAACAAAAAGAACGGCACTTATCAGATCACAGAAAAATAAGCAATCAATTCAAACCAGACGCAGCACTTGAAAAAGGAAGGGTACCCATGTAAATACAGACGGAGCGCCTGACGCATAGCAATGGCTACCTGGTAAAGCTTAACTGCTAAGCTTATGACTCGAACCGAACTACTGGAGCTGTATTGTCATTCATTCGACCTAAATTGTGACTCATATTACAATGGACCAACTTTGTTTCGATTTGGAGGTGCAGCCTAAAACTTTTCTCTCCCCTTGAATTTCGAGTCTCAGATCTCAGGTGCAGCTTAGATTCGGGAAATTTTTTTTTCCTTGATTTCCAGTCTCATTTTTCAGGTGCGGCTTAGATTCGAGTAAATTCGGTAAACAGAAATCTGACAGTGTCATCAGGACTACATGAAGGGTGATCCAATGCTTCAAAATGCGTATTCTGAGGAGTGTGACCAGCATGAGTGGCCATACATAGATGTGCATTGTCATGCAAGGAAAAAATGCTGATTGACCTTATTCCACACTTCCTTCAAGTTGTTGCTAAGCATATCACTGTAATATTAACTGTTTACTCCCGAACCATTTTGAACCACTTTCAAGGTAATGTTTCTGGCTTAGCTTCTGTGTATTCCAAACAACTGAGAGCATCATTATTTCTGAAAAGGATTGGCATTTGAATTTCCTTTTGGCTGGAGATCCAGAGTGTTTTCATTCCGCACTCTGATGATTGCTCATGCTCTGGCATTAGCTCTTGTCCAATGCGATGAGCCTTTGTTTCATCTCAAGTGATGGTGGTTGTGGTGGTGGTGGTGGTGGTGATTGGTTTGTGGTGTGCTAAACTGCGCACCGTCAGTGCCTGTACAAAGTCCCAATTTTTACACAGTCCAATTTCTTTTCACAATGCCATCTACTCAATCTCACAAATGATGATGATGATGATGATGATGATGATGAAATGATGAGGACAGCACAAATACCGAGTCCTCGAGCAGAGAAAATCCCCAACCTGGCCGAGAATCGAAAACCATTTATAGGCTGGCCGGCACACCAGACCTCGACACTAATTTACCGGGCAGATTCGTGCCGGGGACCGGAACGCCTTCCCGCTCGGGAAGCAGCACGTTAGAACATGCGGACAGCCAGGTGGGGTTTCATCTCCAGATAAGAGTTGTTTTATAAACATTTGACCATCTTTATCAAAAAATGTAAAATCCAGGAGGGAATGTAACAAAACGAGAGAAGGAAAGTTGCTACTCACCATATAGCGGAGATGCTGAGTTGCGATAGGCACAATAAAAGGATTCACACAATCATAGCTTTCAGCCATTAAGGCCTTTGTCAGAGAGCCTTAAAGGCCGAAAGCTATGATTGTGTGAATCCTTTTATTGTGCCTATCGCAACTCAGCATCTCCGTTATATGTTGAGTAGCAATTTGACCTCCTTTAGAACGGCAGTCTAGCAACTACTAACAGGAGTGCAAAGCGAACTGATTCGACAACACTGAAATCTGGCACCTTTCTGTGTTTACTAGCTCCTAGCTAGTAAAGCAAGGCATACTGACAACCTAATGATAAATGGAACAAAAGGACAGATACTTAATCACTTAACCTCATGTATCTAACTGTCCACAAGGAAATGAAATACTGTGGTTTTCTTGACCATACTCTAAGTCAACAAGGAGGACAAGTGCTCTCACCTTCACATGCGTAAGTGCACAAATGGTTATGATTATATGCTACAATTTTTTGAGATTATGTCCCTCTGCTTCAAGAAGTCCATAACTGCCTGCTGCACATCTTCGCCCGACAGGAATCGTCAACCCTCTGAGGTCTTTTTTGAGGGACCAAAGGTGCAGTAATCAAACGGGAAGAGATCAGAATCGTAGAGCAGCTGCTTGAGCACCTCTAAAATGGAAGAGGCTGGCCTCCAAGATCAACCAGTGTCTCGTGCCAAATTGTGACCAGTTTGTAATTTGGCAAACCATTTCAAAACAGTGGTTATCAACAGACATGCTACCTCACACACATTAGTCTTTCTCTGATGCATGTCTACTGGTGTTTGCCCTTCAACAGCCAAGAAAAGAATATCAGTACACTGATCCCGTTATGACACATTTGGTAATAATTTCACCACAGTTCACATTTACACATTTACTGCACTCATGCCAGAAAGAGGTGAATGACACACTAACCCCTTGCGTTCACGTCGGTGCTTTATATATCCGGGTGTGTCATGTTAGAGTCATGTTACGTTGCAACTGCACTGCAGCAATGCCCTCAAGCAGAAATTTTTTCATTGCTCCTGATATTTTAACCAAATAATGTTACATACTAAAATATGTGTGGTACCAAAGATATGTTATAGCTCACGAGGAAACCAAGATAAAAGTCTGTGTGTTACAGATAAGCCAGAAAACAAGTTCCAAAAATGATGCTTTTATTTGAGCCAAGTCATAAAAGTAGTTGCACAGCATTTTTCTATTTATCACAACATGTGGTGAAACAAGCACTGTATCATGTGTGAGATACAGAGGCGAGTGAGCGTGCCAGGACTTACCCCAGTTCACTGCTACTAGCGCCACATCACCACAACGCATCTGCGCATCTGTGCATAGCACTTGAGTATTGTACCATAATTTCAGAATGGATTAAAAGTTAAAGTTCCTTTTCCAAACTTTGTCAGCATGTGCTTTAGTATATTAATGTGTAAACTGTCAAAGTCAAGATTTATCAGATGAATACATTGTTTTAAGGAAAAAATAAGTGGCGCTAAATAAACAGCTAGGAACCCAAAAATTGGTCATAATGCGCAGATGTATGTCAGCATTAACTGGTATAAGCCTCAACATGATTAAAGCAATATTTTGGTTAGAATCCATGTTTAAGAAAAATTGAAGGTGTTAAATACTAAACTTAGAAATATGAAAATTTGTATGAGGCTTCAGTTTAGTATAAAAACATTATGTAACCCCATTGAGCTACCTCTAATAGTTTTCAAGGAATTTACTTAAAACTAAATTTGGAACAAAAATGTCCTTATTCGTAGTAGATTAAGTATTTGTTATATTAATGCTAGAAAGTTTTGATTACAGCAAATGATGAAACCTATTAAATAATACAGCTATAAGAAGTTTCAAGGCCTGGATGTAAGTTGTAGTTCAGAGGTCATGTTCTACTGTCAGTTTCGTTCTAAAAATTCTAGATGGCCAAGTTTATTTGTAGGTGGGGTAAAACTTTTTGTTGACTACATTCATAGAAAAAAGATTCTAAATTGATTCATAACATAGCTATAAAATATTGTGTTTCTGAGGAAGGGGCTGTTTTAGAGGCTGCTACTGAGGGCATAGAGTGGATGGTAGCATGTGTTCCTCAGCCGGCCCCTGCCCCAGTATAGAAATACAGCCTGTTAGGCAAGACTAGTCTCCACTTTGCACCCAGCCACTGTACGATCCACATCAGTCAAACGCCGCAGTACGCGATGCCTCTGATGACGTCACAGCCAGACTGCAACTCATATTTTCGGTACAATCAGAAGTGAAATTGTGAGCACTGTACACCGTCATGGATCACTTAGAATTTGAAGAAGTAACTGTTAGTGTGCAGCCCATTAGGTTAACAAATCCGCATGGCAAGTGGTGACTATTATTTTCCACTTTTGTGGTGAGCAATTATTTTGATTATTAGAAGACAGGGCAAAAAACAATTTAATAGGAACTTACCACAGAGGTCACCTCCGAACTGGTCATAGTGCTGTTTAGGATAGGGAGATTTATTAATAGTATTAACATGATGAATGTTACATTGTTGTGCATGTGAAGCATTATGAAGTATATCTGGCAATAAGAACTCAAAATCATTTATAATCATAGTCACGATCCCACTGAGCAAATAGAGAATAGAAACATTTCTTTGAGGGGCTGGACAAGAATGTGGACTTGCAAACTGGGAACTGTGGTCGGTATGTTCTCCGTCGCTTTCTGGCCGACCACAGAAATAGTTTCCAGGCTCTCGCAAAAGATGGCGAACAATATTTCAAACATTCTAGTATTTCCTCCTATTACTTATGTTTCATTATTATTATTTCTTTCCTTTCTCAGACGTTGTTGTTGTTGTTGTGGTCTTCAGTCCTGAGACTGGTTTGATGCAGCTCTCCATGCTACTCTATCCTGTGCAAGCTTCTTCATCTCCCAGTACCTACTGCAACCTACATCCTTCTGAATCTGCTTAGTGTATTCATCTCTTGGTCTCCCCCTACGATTTTTACCCTCCACGCTGCCCTCCAATACTAAATTGGTGATCCCTTGATGCCTCAGAACATGTCCTACCAACCGATCCCTTCTTCTAGTCAAGTTGTGCCACAAACTTCTCTTCTCCCCAATCCTATTCAATACCTCCTCATTAGTTACGTGATCTACCCATCTAATCTTGAGCATTCTTCTGTAGCACCACATTTCGAAAGCTTCTATTCTCTTCTTGTCCAAACTATTTACCGTCCATGTTTCACTTCCATACATGGCTACACTCCATACAAATACTTTCAGAAATGACTTCCTGACACTTAAATCTATACTCGATGTCAACAAATTTCTCTTCTTCCGAAACGCTTTCCTTGCCATTGCCAGTCTACATTTTATATCCTCTCTACTTCGACCATCATCAGTTATTTTGCTCCCCAAATAGCAAAACTCCTTTACTACTTTAAGTGTCTCATTTCCTAATCTAATACCCTCAACATCACCCGACTTAATTCGGCTACATTCCATTATCCTCGTTTTGCTTTTGTTGATGTTCATCTTATATCCTCCCTTCAAGACACCATCCATTCCGTTCAACTGCTCTTCCAAGTCCTTTGCTGTCTCTGACAGAATTACAATGTCATCGGCGAACCTCAAAGTTTTTATTTCTTCTCCATGGATTTTAATACCTACTCCGAATTTTTCTTTTGCTTCCTTTACTGCTTGCTCAATATACAGATTGAATAACATCGGGGAGAGGCTACAACCCTGTCTTACTCCCTTCCCAACCGCTGCTTCCCTTTCATGTCCCTCGACTCTTATAACTGCCATCTGGTTTCTGTACAAATTGTAAATAGCCTTTCGCTCCCTGTATTTTACCCCTGCCACCTTTAGAATTTGAAAGAGAGTATTCCAGTCAACATTGTCAAAAGCTTTCTCTAAGTCTACAAATGCTAGAAACGTAGGTTTGCCTTTCCTTAATCTTTCTTCTAAGATAAGTCGTAAGGTCAGTATTGCCTCACGTGTTCCAGTATTTCTACGGAATCCAAACTGATCTTCCCCGAGGCCGGCTTCTACTAGTTTTTCCATTCGTCTGTAAAGAATTCGTGTTAGTATTTTGCAGCTGTGGCTTATTAAACTGATTGTCCGGTAATTTTCACATCTGTCAACACCTGCTTTCTTTGGGATTGGAATTATTATATTATTGAAATCTGAGGGTATTTCGCCTGTTTCATACATCTTGCTCACCAGATGGTAGAGTTTTGTCAGGACTGGCTCTCCGAAGGTCGTCAGTAGTTCCAATGGAATGTTGTCTACTCCGGGGGCCTTGTTTCGACACAGGTCTTTCAGTGCTCTGTCAAACTCTTCACACAGTATTGTATCTCCCATTTCATCTTCATCTACATCCTCTTCCATTTCCATAATATTGTCTTCAAGTACATCACCCTTGTATAGACCCTCTATATACTCCTTCCACCTTTCTGCTTTCCCTTCTTTGCTTAGAACTGGGTTTCCATCTGAGCTCTTGATGTTCATACAAGTGGTTCTCTTATCTCCAAAGGTCTCTTTAATTTTCCTGTAGGCAGTATCTATCTTACCCCTAGTGAGAAAAGCCTCTACATTCTTACATTTGTCCTCTAGCCATCCCTGCTTAGCCATTTTGCACTTCCTGTCGATCTCATTTTTGAGACGTTTGTATTCCTTTTTGCCTGCTTCATTTACTGCATTTTTATATTTTCTCCTTTCATCAATTAAATTCAATATTTCTTCTGTTACCCAAGGATTTCTACTAGCCCTCGTCTTTTTACCTATTTGATCCTCTGCTGCTTTCACTACTTCATCCCTCAAAGCTACCCATTCTTCTTCTACTGTATTTTTTCCCCCCATTCCTGTCAATTGTTCCCTTATGCTCTCCCTGAAACTCTCTACAACCTCTGGTTCTTTCAGTTTATCCAGGTCCCATCTCCTTAAATTCCCACCTTTTTGCAGTTTCTTCAGTTTTAATCTACAGGTCATAACCAATAGATTGTGGTCAGAGTCCACATCTGCCCCTGGAAATGTCTTACAATTTAAAACCTGGTTCCTAAATCTCTGTCTTACCATTATATAATCTATCTGATACCTTTTAGTAACTCCAGGGTTCTTCCATGTATACAACCTTCTATCATGATTCTTAAACCAAGTGTTAGCTATGATTAAGTTGTGCTCTGTGCAAAATTCTACCAGGCGGCTTCCTCTTTCATTTCTTAGCCCCAATCCATATTCACCTACTACGTTTCCTTCTCTCCCTTTTCCTACACTCGAATTCCAGTCACCCATGACTATTAAATTTTCGTCTCCCTTCACTATCTGAATAATTTCTTTTATTTCATCGTACATTTCTTCAATTTCTTCGTCATCTGCAGAGCTAGTTGGCATATAAACTTGTACTACTGTAGTAGGTGTGGGCTTCGTATCTATCTTGGCCACAATAATGCGTTCACTATGCTGTTTGTAGTAGCTTACCCGCATTCCTATTTTCCTATTCATTATTAAACCTACTCCTGCATTACCCCTATTTGACTTTGTGTTGATAACCCTGTAGTCACCTGACCAGAAGTCTTGTTCCTCCTGCCACCGAACTTCACTAATTCCCACTATATCTAACTTTAACCTATCCATTTCCCTTTTTAAATTTTCTAACCTACCTGCCCGATTAAGGGATCTGACATTCCACGCTCCGATCCGTAGAACGCCAGTTTTCTTTCTCCTGATAACAACATGTTATGTCTGGTTAAAAATGGAAAGTGATATGGACCTTGATCAAGCGTCACTTCCTTTTAACTGTACGGTATATGTTACATTGCATTTAGGAACTTTCGGGTAATTGAACATGTATCAATAATTACAGATTTCTGTAGTTGTATATATACGTTTGGATGTAGCTACATTGTGTTGATGTACTGGTGGATATTGTGTGGTATGACTCCTGTAGTTGATAGTATATTTGGTATAATGTCAACTTTATCCTGATGCCACATGTCCTTGACTTCCTCGGCCAGTTGGATGTATTTTTCAATTTTTTCTCCTGTTTTCTTCTGTATATTTGTTGTATTGGGTATGGATATTTCGATTAGTTGTGTTAATTTCTTCTTTTTATTGGTGAGTATGATGTCACGTTTGTTATGTGGTGGTGTTTTATCTGTTATAATGGTTCTGTTCCAGTATAATTTGTATTCATCATTCTCCAGAACATTTTGTGGTGCATACTTGCATGTGGGAACGTGTTGTTTTATTAGTTTATATTGTATGGCAAGTTGCTGATGTATTATTTTTGCCACATTGTCATGTCTTCTGGTGTATTCTGTATTTGCTAGTATTGTACATCTGCTTGTGATGTGATCTACTGTTTCTATTTGTTGTTTGCAAAGTCTGCATTTATCTGTTCTGGTACTGGGATCTTTAATAATATGCTTGCTGTAATATCTGGTGTTTATTGTTTGACCCTGTACTGCAATCATGAATCCTTCCATCTCACTGTATATATTGCCTTTTCTTAGCCACGTGTTGGATGCGTCTTGATCGATGTGTGGCTGTGTTAGATGATACAGGTGCTTGCCATGTAGTGTTTTCTTTTTCCAATTTACTTTCTTTGTATCTGTTGATGTTATGTGATCTAATGGGTTGTAGAAGTGGTTATGAAATTGCAATGGTGTAGCCGATGTATTTATATGAGTGATTGCTTTGTGTATTTTGCTAGTTTCTGCTCGTTCTAGAAAGAAATTTCTTAAATTGTCTACCTGTCCATAATGTAGGTTTTTTATGTTGATAAATCCCCTTCCTCCTTCCTTTCTGCTTAATGTGAATCTTTCTGTTGCTGAATGTATGTGATGTATTCTATATTTGTGGCATTGTGATCGTGTAAGTGTATCGAGTGCTCCTAGTTCTGTGTTACTCCATTTCACTACTCCAAATGAATAGATCAATATTGGTATAGCATAAGTATTTATAGCTTTTGTCTTGTTTCTTGCTGTCAATTCTGTTTTCCGTATTTTTGTTAGTCTTTGTCTATATTCTTCTTTTAGTTCTTCTTTAATATTTGTATTACCTATTCCTATTTTTTGTCTGTATCCTAGATATTTATAGGCATATGTTTTTTCCATCGCTTCTATGGAGTCGCTGTGGTTATCCAATATGTAATCATCTTGTTTAGTGTGTTTTCCCTTGACTATGCTATTTTTCTTACGTTTGTCTTTTCCAAAAGCCATATTTATATCATTGCTGAATACTTCTGTTATCTTTAGTAATTGGTTGAGTTGTTGATTTGTTGCTTCCAGTAGTTTTAGATCATCCATGTATAGCAAATGTGTGATTTTGTGTTGGTATGTTCCAGTAATATTATATCCATAATTTGTATTATGTAGCATGTTGGATTGTGGGTTCAGAGCAAGGCAGAACCAGAAAGGGCTTAATGAGTCTCCCTGGTATATTCCACACTTAATCCGTATTGGCTGTGATGTGATATTTGCATTTGTTTGGATATTAAGTGTGGTTTTCCAATTTTTCATTACTATGTTTAGGAACTGTATCAATTTAGGATCTACTATATATATTTCCAATATTTGTAGTAACCATGAGTGGGGTACACTATCAAAAGCTTTTTGGTAATTAATGTATGCATAGTGTAGTGACCTTTGTTTAGTTTTAGTTTGATGTGTCATCTCTGCATCTATTATCAGTTGCTCTTTACATCCTCGTGCTCCTTTGCAGCAGCCTTTTTGTTCTTCATTTATAATTTTGTTCTGTGTTGTATGTGTCATTAATTTCTGTGTAATGACTGAAGTTAATATTTTGTATATTGTTGGTAAGCATGTTATGGGGCGATATTTTGCTGGGTTTGCTGTGTCTGCTTGATATTTAGGTTTCAGATAAGTTATTCCTTGTGTAAGTGTATCAGGGACTGTGTATGGGTCTGCAATATAACTGTTAAATAGTTTGGTACAGATTTGTTGATGACATTTTCATGATCTGGACTCACAGTGAAGAACTTCAGAATTTCCTCTCCAACCTCAACTCCTTTGGTTCCATCAGATTCACCTGGTCCTACTCTAAATCCCATGCCACTTTCCTCGACGTTGAACTCCACCTGTCCAATGGCCAGCTTCACACGTCCGTCCACATCAAACACACCAACAAGCAACAGTACCTCCATTATGACAGATGCCACCCATTCCACATCAAACGGTCCCTTCCCTACAGCCTAGGTCTTCGTGGCAAACAAATCTGCTCCAGTCCAGAATCCTTGAACCATTACACCAACAACCTGAAAACAGCTTTCGCATCCCGCAACTACCCTCCCAACCTGGTACAGAAGCAAATAACCAGAGCCACTTCCTCATCTCCTCAAACCCGGAACCTCCCACAGAAGAACCCCTAAAGTGCCCCACTTGTGACAGGATACTTTCCGGGACTGGATCAGACTCTGAATGTGGCTCTCCAGCAGGGATACGACTTCCTCAAATCCTGCCCTGAAATGAGATCCATCCTTCATGAAATCCTCCCCACTCCACCAAGAGTGTCTTTCTGCCGTCCACCTAACCTTCGTAACCTCTTAGCTCATCCCTATGAAATCCCCAAACCACCTTCCCTACCCTCTGGCTCCTACCCTTGTAACCGCCTCCGGTGTAATACCTGTCCCATGCACCCTCCCACCACCACCTACTCCAGTCCTGTAACCCGGAAGGCGTACACGATCAAAGGCAGAGCCACATGTGAAAGCACCCACGTGATTTACCAACTGACCTGCCTACACTGTGAAGCCTTCTATGTGGGAATGACCAGCAACAAACTGTCCATTCGCATGAATGGACACAGGCAGACAGTGTTTGTTGGTAATGAGGATCACCCTGTGGCTAAACATGCCTTGGTGCACGGCCAGCACATCTTGGCACAGTGTTACACCGTCCGGGTTATCTGGATACTACCCACTAACACCAACCTCTCAGAACTCCGGAGATGGGAACTTGCCCTTCAGCATATCCTCTCTTCCCACTATCCGCCAGCCCTCAATCTCCACTAATTTCTAATTTCAATTTGCCGCCGCTCATACCTCACCTGTCTTTCAACAACATATTTGCCTCTGTACTTCCGCCTCGACTGACATCTCTGCCCAAACTCTTTGCCTTTACAAATGTCTGCTTGTGTCTGTGTATGTGCGGACAGGTGTGTGTGTGTGTGTGTGTGTGTGTGTGTGTGTGTGTGTGTGTGTGTGTGTGTGTGGGCGCGCGCGCGAGTGTATACCTGTCCTGTGTCCCCCTAAGGTAAGTCTTTCCGCTCCCGGGATTGGAATGACTCCTTACCCTCTCCCTTAAAACCCACATTCTTTCGTCTTTCCCTCTCCTTCCCTCTTTCCTGATGAAGCAACCGTTTGTTGCGAAAGCTTGAATTTTGTGTGTATGTTTGTATTTGTTTGTGTGTCTATCGACCTGCCAGCACTTTTGTTTGGTAAGTCTCATCATCTTTGTTTTTAGATATGTTAAATAATTTAGTTAGATGTGAATGTGTTGAGGTGAACTTCTTTAGCCAGAAATCTGCTATTTTATCTATTATTATTAACCGGCCTCCCCACAAACAGCACAAAATTTATAACACACTCAACCTGGTTTTCAATGCATTTCATCTCTCACACCACAAGCTTTCCAGTTCCATTGGAAAAAATGTTTTTTAGTTGAACAGCAAGACATGTACACAACAATTCCTTCACATCTTCACCAGAGGTGAATTGTTGGCATCTTAAACCATCTAAACAAACAAATATGCAACAGCATGAGATCAGCAATGTATGCTAGTTGCTCAAAAACTACAAAAAGCATATTCCAACGAGTTTCAATAGCTTGGCTAACAAGATGCAGATGTGCATAGTCATACAAAAAATAAAAAGCTATTTTACAATAGATCACAGAGTTTTGGTTCAAATTGCCAGCCTCAGTTCTTTGCTAAGCATACCACAGTGTGTTCACAGTTTACAGATGATCTGTTTTTCAAGGTAATGTTCCAGAACTGGCCCACGAGTGTACCATAAAAATGAGAGCATTATTTCTCCTGCAGAGGATGACCTTGGAGTTTATTTTTGGCTTTGGCATTTGCTATCTGGTCTAAAGTGATTTCATTTCTAGTGGTGAGTTGTTTTACAAACATTTCAGCACTGTTAACATGGCAGTCCAATTTATGCTGGCAGATTCTCACACGATTGTGCTTGTTCTCTTCATTGTGTTATTTTGGGACCCACCTCAGACACACTTTACAAAAGTTTAGTTTGTTATGGGTAATATCATATGCAAAAGTGTGGATAATGTACACCTGGCTTGCCATTTCGCCAGAGGCAGTTGTCAGTTATTCAAAATCAGGTCAAGGTCTTGGCCAGGACAGGATGGAAATCAAAGTCCTCCTCTTTTACCGTTCGTCCTGTCTGTTCAGCCGATTTTGAACTGTTCAAACCATTGCTAAAAAAACTTTGGTATCGTAAGATATTGACCCCTTATTGTGCTGAAAGTCTTCTAAGAAATTCAGCTCCCAATGCACCTTCATCAGACCACAAGAAATACATCACAGAATACTGTTCTTCACTTCTGCAAACAGAGAGTGGCACTTCATAAGATCACAAAGCACATTAATGCTACAACACTGAAACCTATGACAAGTGAAGAGAACAGCTCAAGACAACTAAAATGCAGATGCTAACTTACTTACCCTAGTATCTCTAACTGTCCATAAGGAAATGGAATACTGTGGTTTGCTGGCCTTATTGTAAGTCAATAATTGACTGGTGTTATTAAGAAGAAAACATTCCTCTCACCTCTGCATGGATACCTTATGACAATATTACTAGGTCTACAACTTTGCTTCCGCCGTTTTTTCTCAAAGTTCGAGACTTCATTGTGAAAAACTTACAAGAAATTTACGATTCAAAGTATTGGCCACCACTCACCACTCCTTTCTCCTAGCTTTAGGGCAGCATACAAATCCTGCAGTGTATAAACAGGGCATCTTTTGAGAGGAGCCATGAATCGATCCAATTTTGCACTTGTTCAAATGACCGCACATGCTAGTCAGCTAGGTTGTGTGCCTTAGATCAAGAAAAGTACATTCAGAGGGAGGAATATCTGGAAAATACAGCAGGTGGGGCAGAACTTCCCATTTCAACATTTCCAAGTATGGTTTGACTGGATTTTCAACTTGGGGTCGTGCACTGTCTTGCTGCAAAATCATCTTTTCACGTCTATCGCTGTATTGTGGCCGTTTGTCTACCACTGATCGGCACAAACACATAAATTGCTTTCGATAATGATATCCTGTAATTGTTTCCATCAGATGCAGTAGCATCGAAAGCTTTCTCTCTTTCACAACCACGCCAGTCTTCAACATCAAAATCACCGTTCTTGAAGCATGGAAACCATTTTCTGCAAAGTTCTGTCACTGACAAGTGTCTCATCATAGGTCTTACCCAGCTTTTTATGAGCCTCAGCCACAGATTTCTTCATATCAAAGCAGAAAATTAAAACCTCCCACAGATGACGAGAACTGGGCTCGTAAGTTGACACATTCAGCCGAAAATAACTTTAAGGTGCAATCAAAAATCGACTAATATTTTGACGGCGTTATGTTCTAAAATGCCTAAACTTACTGTATGACACTTACGACCTACGACCTGCACCAATAATTTCCACTAATGCCGTCTACTGCAAAACGGTGGAAGCAAAGTTGTAGACCTAATACAAAATACTGCTATTTTTTAACACTATGAATGGAATACAAATTGGAATATATACCCGCTCAGAAAGTAGATTCACAACATTAACATCTATACACTAAGTAATGACTGGAATAATCTGCTGTATGAACTATAATGAACAATATCTATTATCTAAACTGAAAACTTTTATCTGAATATTTTACCTTTTGTGCTGACTTCCTACTGACATGAGCAATGACTGAGTCTGTACTAGTACTCTTGATTTTTTCCACTGTCTGAAAGTCACTACTACTCTTTTTTTGGTTTTCCAATTCTTCTGGTCTGGATTCAGAATTCGAACGTCGTCCAGATTCACGTGCTAAAGTTGTAGTAGGTACCTGCACAGTGAGAATGTGGTGTCAAAAATCAACTCATACATCAGGCTGTCTGGAAGATTTGGGTGTTTTATATGTGCTTCTTGTTTTTGTAGTAGCCCCAGAGACAGTGGATTCTTTACCCTTCCATTAGCATACTTCCACCCAACAATGTTACATCATCACAGATGTACTGGTAGCAAATAACATAAGCACTGATGTTATAGCACAAGAGGCAATCAAACCACAAGTCAGGGTATTACAAATAGCCCACATTTAAAAAAAATGTGAATGAAAAGATCTACTGATTTGGTGTCACAAAGGTAAAAACGACTTGCAGCTTTGTATGCATACCTCCTCTGAGGACTTATTACTGTTGTCAGCATTAACTGCTTCCATGTTACAAAGCTTGACTCGGTCCATGGTGCTCAGGTCATTCCCTGTCTTCTTCTTTCTTTCCAGATCTTCTGGTTTTGAGTGAGTCTTGCAAAGTTTTTCAGGTACATTTATTGCAGTGACAAGAGCCTGCTGCAACATGAGAATCAGGAGTCATAAGCCAAATCATACATCAGTGCCTCTGCATATGCATGTGAACTCCACTGCCTCAAACATAGCACTTTTAATGTATAAAATTTCCTCACTTTTCAGCAACACAATGTTTGATTAGACACTTGAGCTTGGATGGGAACCAACTGACATTCATATCAAAGGTCGTGGCAGTCTGGCACCTCCTGACAGTAAAGACGGTGTATAAACTGGTATACGCATGCGTATTCAAATACAGAGATACGTAAACATGCGTAAGGTGGCACTGCAGTCAGCAATGCCTATATAAGACAACAAGTGTATGGCCCAGTTGTTAGATTGGTTACTGCTGCTACAATGGCAGGGTATCAATATTTAAGTAACTCTGAATGTGGTGTTATAGTAGGTGCACGAGCAATGGGACACAGCATCTTTGAGGTAGCGATGAAGTGGGGAATTTCCCATAACACCATTTCACAAGTGTATCGTGAATATCAGGAATCCAGTAAAACATCAAATCTCTGACATCACTGTGGCTGGAAAAATATCCTGCATGAATATCGAAGGATGACTGAAGAGAATCGTTCGATGTGACAGAAATGCAATCATTCTGCAGATTGCTTCAGATATCGATGCTGGGCCATCGACAAGTGTCAGCATGTGAATAATTCAACAAAACATCATCAATATGGGCTTTCAGACCCAAAGGCCCACTTCTGTGCCCTTGATGACTGCACGACAAGAAGCTTTACGTCTCACCTGTGCCCTTAACACCGACTTTGCACTGTTGATGACTGGAAACATGTTTCCTCATTTCAAATTGTATCAAGCAGATGGACATGTGAGCAGGGGACTGTTCAGGTTGGTGGAGACACGGTAATGGTGTGGGATGTGTGAAGTTGGAGTGATATGGGACCCTTGGTATGTTTAGATACGACTCTGACAGGTGACACATACATAAGCATCCTGTCTGATTACCTGCATCCTTTCATGTCCATTGTGTATTCCGACGGACTTCGGAAATTCCAGCAGGACAATGTGATATCCCACACATCCAGAATTGCTACAGAGTGGCTCCAGGAATACTTTTCTGAGTTTAAACACCTTCGCTGGCCACCACACTCCCCAGACATGAACATTATTGAGCATATCTGGAATGCCTTGCAACGTGCTGTTCAGAAGAGATTTCCTCCCCCTTGTACTCTTCTGGATTTATGGGCAGCCCTGCAAGATTCATGGTGTCAGTTCCCTACCCTCCAGCACTACTTCAGACATTAGACGTGTCCATGCAACATCGTGTTGTGGCACTTCTGTGTGCTTGCAGTGGCCCTACACGATATTAGGCAGGTGTAGCTGTTTTTTTGGCTCTTCAGTGTAGTTGAGAAAGGTATAGTTTCAACTAAAAGCCTGAGACTTGAACAGTGAAAAAATACTGTACGTGGATCCCATTGTGGAAACCACTGAAGGCGATGCTGTTTTAATATTAATGTCTAACAAGGTGCATACTGAAAGACACAAGTCTTTCTGATGAATCAGTTTTGTAATGTGCTGCTACAGAAGAATGCTGAAGATTAGATGGGTAGATCACATAACTAATGAGGAGGTACTGAATAGGATTGGGGAGAAGAGGAGTTTGTGGCACAACTTGACCAGAAGAAGGGATCGGTTGGTAGGACATGTTCTGAGGCATCAAGCGATCACCAATTTAGTATTGGAGGGCAGCGTGGAGGGTAAAAATCGTAGGGGGAGACCAAGAGATGAACACACTAAGCAGATTCAGAATGATGTAGGTTGCAGTAGGTACTGGGAGATGAAGAAGCTTGCACAGGATAGAGTAGCATGGAGAGCTGCATCAAACCAGTCTCAGGACTGAAGACCACAACAACAACAACAACAACAACAGTTTTGTAACACAGAAATGCGAAATACTAACACAAATTATCTTACAGATGCCTGGAAGCACTGGTATACAATTAATTTGGGTTATGGGGGAATGTAGGAATATATGAGGCAGTACTGATCCTATAAGTCATTCTTAGAAGAGAGAGAAATCTACATTTATAGCATTTGCAGTTTTAGAAAAAGCTTCTGACAATATCAAATGGAACACACACTGAAATTCTGAAGCTATCAGTGATGAACAGGGGATGAAAGGTTATCCACCACTGTATAGAAACCAGACTGCAGTTCTAAGATATGAAGGACGTTGTGTGGCCTAATCATAACACTATTCAGTCTAAATACTGTACCAGCAGTAAAGGAAACCAAGGAGAAATTCAGAAAATAAACACTGGTCAGAGACACAAAATATAAACTTCAAGATTTGTGTATTACATTATATTTTTGTCAGACACAGTAAATGCTTGGATGATCAGTTGAACAAACTGGTGAATGTCTTGAAAACAGGACATTAGGTGAAAAACAACAAACATTAAAGGTTTAAACAATGGAAAACCCAGGCTGGAATAATAACAAGATTATGAAAAAGTTAGATCACTACTTACCACATAAAGGAGACACTGAATCATAGGCAGGCACAATGCAGAGACTGCTGTATATTTCAGCTTTTGGCCAATAGGCCTTCTTCTGTAGAAGGAAAGAAGGACGGACACACACACACACACACACACACACACACACACACACACACACACACGAGATCACTGTCTCTGGAGGCTGTGGCTAGACTGAAACTGCACCTGATGGGAGCAGCAATCTGGTCAGGGTGGTGGGGGTAAATAGGAGGAATGGGGTGGGGTGGCTGAAGGTATAGTGCTGCCTGCAGGGACTTGGTAGTGACAGGGTAGGGCTGCTAGGTGCAGTTGGGAAGTTTGGGAGGGCAGGGGTGGGTGTGAGGGGGAGTAGTAGAGGGGAGGAGGGGTGTAGACCAGTGGGGCCTTGGCTTAGTAGAAGGATGTGTTGTGCTGGAGTGGGAGTAGGGGAGGGGTAGGTAGGTGGAGGACAGGGACCAGTAAAGGCTGAGGCCAG